>NW_025852688.1:1547-2756 GCF_002878395.1 Capsicum annuum | reverse complement strand
GCTATTATGGAAAGCGTGTTTACAGTATTTCTAGGAGTACCTTTGCATAAATTTAAAAGAAAAATTATAATTTGGAGACCTTTGAATGAATAGATTTTAGTGAGTTTCTGATTTGCTATTTGAATTATCACTAGAGAAACTTCTGCATGTTAATATGCTCTTTTATGCAGATATTAGGCTATACGAGTACATATCCTATTGCCTATCTCAGCTGTCATACACTGATAAGAGCATGAGAAAGTTGATAGAGTTGTTTAAAATGTATGAACGAACGTGCCTTATCTGAAGACGCTGTGATGGAGGATTTTAAAACTATTATCAACAAAGTAAAATTTGTTGTGGCATCATAAGGCCTTAGGCTTAGACTAGTTTTTGGAAGTTACTGGGAATTCATTTCACAATGTTAAAGCTTTATTTGCCTGTTTGAATGTCTTCAATTTGGGGAAGAAGCTTGCTAAACCTGAACTCAAATCATGCATTGAGGAGTTTGAGGAAAAGTTGAATAAGTTCCACATCGAGAGGAAGGAACAAGAACTTACTGCCAAAAATGCTCAAAGCCATTAACAGAAAGTGGACAGCATGGAGAGCATCACGGTGGCTCAAAAAGAAGAAGAAGATGAAATTGATGAATCTGAAATTATAGAAGGTAATTTTCCCAAAGTCAATTGCCTGTTCATTCAGCTATTACTATTTCATATTTTATTTACAAGGTTCTCATTTTGAAACTTTTATGACGGAGGGCATCAGAGCTTCACGCTTGTCTCTATGAGTTATATGGTTCATTTGTGTTTTAATTCCCGCGAAAGAATTTAAAAACAATGTAGAGGAGGTAGTAGCTGTTACAAGACATCATGTTGTAGTACCTTATATCGATAGTTGATCCTTCACTACTATTCTTTTTAAAAATCCATATGATAGGGGTTTTCAGAATTTGGTACACTTAAGATGTAGATACTGATAAGAAGGCTCTCAAGTCATTTGGCGAGAGAGCTGGAAATATATAAAGAGAGTAGAAGCAAAATGGATTGAGAAAACTTACAAAGTCAATGTGCAAACATGGTGCAGATTGTTGTATCTGCTGCATTTTTTATGATCTATGATGGGAAGGGGCGGGCAACAATGCATTATTTGGTTCTCTTGAATGTTCTGCAACTTCATTTTCTAGATCATGTAACAGATTCTGAAGTCACTGATCCATCAACGGAAGCG
>NW_025852688.1:794-1447 GCF_002878395.1 Capsicum annuum | reverse complement strand
GGGTAGAAGCAAAATGGATTGAGAAAACTTACAAAGTCAATGTGCAAACATGGTGCAGATTGTTGTATCTGCTGCATTTTTTATGATCTATGATGGGAAGGGGCGGGCAACAATGCATTATTTGGTTCTCTTGAATGTTCTGCAACTTCATTTTCTAGATCATGTAACAGATTCTGAAGTCACTGATCCATCAACGGAAGCGGAAACAGAATGTTTCGCTTCAAAACCAGCATGTGCTGAGTCGGAATCAAATTCTCATGCTTTCAGTGAGTTAACTGGTTCAGCAATTGATGAAAGTGAAATTCAATCCCCTACAAGTCGCACCAGAGGTTCCTTAGCAGCCTTTTTATCTAACGGGGTCAACAGGCACTAACACTTTTTCAGTTGCAGCTGCCACTAGATCCAAAGCTAAGAACAGCAGTAAAAGCGATCAAAACCTTGGCACTTCCAATTCCATTCAAAGTCCAAATGCAATATATCTTTTGGGTGAATGCTTGGAATTTGCTTTTCTAACCTAAGTCTATTAGAAACTTTTGTCTCGACTTCTTAGCTTTTGTCAGGCTGCTGCTGCTGCTCAAGTTGGTGCTTCTGTCATTCATATTTTTTTTGGTCGCCTGAGGGTAAAATCTTTTGTCTTATAAGAAATTTTGTTG
>NW_025852688.1:0-694 GCF_002878395.1 Capsicum annuum | reverse complement strand
TTCATTTGCAGGTGCCACTAGATCCAAAGCTAAGAACAGCAGTAAAGGCGATCAAAACCTTGGCACTTCCAATTCCATTCAAAGTCCAAATGCAATATATCTTTTGGGTGAATGCTTGGAATTTGCTTTTCTAACCTAAGTCTATTAGAAACTTTTGTCTCGACTTCTTAGCTTTTGTCAGGCTGCTGCTGCTGCTCAAGTTGGTGCTTCTGTCATTCATATTTTTTTTGGTCGCCTGAGGGTAAAATCTTTTGTCTTATAAGAAATTTTGTTGTTTGGATTTCTTTAATTCTTTAGACATAACATTTATCATTATTTTTAGGATTGGTTTCGCAATCACACTGATGAATCTGAAGTTGAAAGTGCTCTTAGACGAGGAGAAGACCCCGGGTTAGCACTATTTTGTTTTCCACTTTGTTTCTGGAGTTGAAAGTGCTAGATCTTACATTTGAAGATTTGTTGAGACCATGTGTATTCTCTTCCTGTTGCATAAAGGTTATAGTTTAATTTGTGAGACCAACCTGCTAATCTATATGGCCACTGATTAAAGCCTAATCTATACTTAAAACTTAACGGCCACTGTTAAGTAAACAACCTTATATTAGTAAACAACCTTATAACCTTAACAACCACCGTTTAACCTTATAACCTTATATTATTAAACAACCTTATAACCTTAACGACCACCGTTTAA
>NW_025852687.1:4232-7221 GCF_002878395.1 Capsicum annuum | reverse complement strand
ACAGTCACTTTTGGTATTGTATAGAAGTTAGTTATATGGCGGGGTGTGTCCCAACCTTAGTTAAACTCTGTGTATTGTCTAGAGGCTTTGTAGACCTAATGTACAATCAAGGTGGTATTTTGTTAATAGACGTGATGGCTCCAACGGCTAAGTATTGTATATACATATATATGTGTGCTCGAGCTTATACAGGTGATTATTTCCTTTTATATGCGACATAATGCTGTCTGAATTTTGGGTTGTCATAGAGGTATGCATGGGAAGTATAAGGTTATGAGCTGGTTCTCTCGGGCCTCCTCGGTTACAAGTGCCAGTCCACCCCAATAGGATTTGAGGCATGACAAAAGTGGTATCAGAGAAGTTCGTCCTAGTGAGTCTACAAAGCTGTATCTACGTAGAGTCTTGTTTATTGGTGTGTCGTGCACCGCATCTATAAACAGGAGGCTATGGACATTTAGGAGTTGTTTCTTTTCTTCATGTCTTAGATCGTGCGATAGAGCCTATATTGTATATGAAGTCATAGTTGAACACTGAATCTGTTTGTTTCTCTTATTATAGTAATGATGCTGGTTACCAGAAGCAGTAATACCGGTAAGCAAGTAGATGTGGCTTCCGGAGAGGGGACTAGTAAGTCACCCACTGTACCAACTAATCAAAGTAAGGCTCTAGCTGAGCATGCATCAGAAACTTCTTCCACTCTGAAAGAAATAAGGGGGAGGAGAACTATATCCCCAGAGCTACCTATTAGTGCAGCTGATCAAGATCTTAAAAATGTAGTGCAACTTTTGACTCGTATAGTTGCTGGGAAAGATCAAGGGCAAGCCATTCCTACCACGGGTCCTAGTGGTACAGATAGGGCGGCTAGCCTTCGAACACAGGATTTTCTTAAGATGGATCCTCCCACTTTTACTGGATTAGATCTTAACGAGGACACACAGGACTTTATTGATCAAATTCAAAGGGCCTTAGATATTATGCATGTAACGGGTAGAGAGACAGTGGAGTTAGCGACGTATAGATTCAAAGGGGAGGCTATATATTGGTACAAGGATTAGAAATAATCTAGGGGTATTGATGCACCCTGAGCTACTTGGAAAGAGTTCAAAGAGGAATTTCTTGATCATTATCTTCCATTTGAGATTCGTCAGGCCCGTGCAGATCAGTTTTTAAATCTTCATCAGGGGAATATAAGCGTGAGAGAGTGCAGTCTCCGATTTAATTCCTTGTTGAGATATGCTCCTAATATTATAGCTACTATGGATGATAGAGCTCATCAATATGTGAATAGGCTGGATCCATATCTAGTTAGAGATTGTACTATTGCCACTTTGAACAAAGATATGGACATTACGAGGATCCAAGCTTTTGCACAGAAAATAGAAGATCAGAGGTAGAGGAGAAGAACATAGGAATTAGAAAGAGGATATTCCAAGAAGGACAGATCTACAGGGAAGTTGATGGCATCCCAAGGAGGGTTCAGACCACAGTTTTCTGCTAGACCACCTAGGCCATTATCTTCTTATTCTGCAGCTAGTGCCCCATCACAGTTCCAAGGGTCTAGAGGTAATCAATTTGGGCACAGAAGTGAGAGTCAGAGTTCATGGATAGTGGGGTACCAAGGGTAAGGGAATATGAGCCAATCGAGACCTTCTCGAGAGCCCTGCAATAAATATGGAACATATCATTTGGGCGCATGTCGGCTGGGGACCAATGTTTGCTTTTGGTGTGGTATGTCAGGGAATATGATGAGAGAATACCCACGAAGGGGCATAGGGGGTATGGCATGACCTACGGGGTCATTTGTTGCATCATCATCATCGATTGGCACGACCTACAGGGTCATTTGTTGCATCATCATCATTGATACCTTATTCAGGAAGGGGTGCACAACCAATGGGTCGTGTTACAGGTGATAGAGGAGCCACGAGTTCTAGCGGGGCTCAAAATCATATGTATGCTCTAGCGGATCGACAGAATTTAGAGGCTTCCCCAGATGTGGTTACGGGTACGTTGTCTATCTTTTCATTCGATGTATATGCCTTAATTGATCCCGGTTCTACATTATCTTATGTTACTCCATTGGTTGCAGGATAGTTCAAAAGAATACCCGAACTGTTAGTTAAGCCATTTGAAGTGTCCACACTGGTTGGGGAATCTATTATAGCTAGAAGGGTTTACCGAAACTGCATAGTAACTGTTTGTTGTTGTGATATGATGGATGATCTTGTGGATTTAGAAATGGTAGGTTTTGATGTTATAATGGGTGTGGACTGGTTGGCGTCTTGTTATTCCATAATTGATAGCTGCATGAAAAAGGTATATTTCCATTTTCCAAATGAATCAGTCCTTGAATGGAAAGGTGAAATTGGCGCGCCAAGAGGTAGATTTACTTCTTATTTTAAGGCAAGAAGAATGATTTCCAAGGGATACATATATCATTTAGTTAGAGTAAGGGATACAGAAGTGGAGCCGCCAACTCTTCACGCTGTTCTGGTGGTAAATGAATTTTCTGATGTATTTCCTAAAGATCTTCCAGGTTTGCCTCCTGAACGAGAAGTAGAGTTTGGTATTGATGTAGTACCAGGCACCAAACCAATCTCCATTCCTCCGTATAGAATGGACCCATCAGAATTATGAGAATTGAAAGAGCAATTGAAAGATTTAATAGAGAAGGGATTCATAAGGCCTAGTATGTCCTCCTGGGGAGCACCAGTGTTATTTGTGCGCAAAAAGGATGGCTCACTGAGGATGTGTATTGATTATCAGCAATTGAATAAGGTGACTATTAAGAATAAATATTCTCTCCCAAGAATTGATGATTTATTTGATCAGTTACAGGGCGCCAAGTGCTTTTCTAAGATTGATTTGAGGTCAGGTTACCACAAAGTAAGGGTCAAAGAGAAGGATATACCCAAGACAACTTTTCAAACACGGTATGGTCATTATGAGTTTCTAGTTATGTCATTTGGGCTAACAAATGCACCCGCAG
>NW_025852687.1:0-4132 GCF_002878395.1 Capsicum annuum | reverse complement strand
GAGAATTGATGATTTATTTGATCAGTTACAGGGCGCCAAGTGCTTTTCTAAGATTGATTTGAGGTCAGGTTACCACAAAGTAAGGGTCAAAGAGAAGGATATACCCAAGACAACTTTTCAAACACGGTATGGTCATTATGAGTTTCTAGTTATGTCATTTGGGCTAACAAATGCACCCGCAGCTCTTATGGATTTGATGAATAGGGTGTTTAAGCCATTCCTGGATGTATTTGTGATAGTTTTCATAGATGATATTCTAGTTTTTTCTAGATCAGAAGAGGACCATGCCAATCACTTACGATAAGCATTGCAGACTCTTTGTGATTGTAAGCTTTATGCAAAGTTCTCTAAAAGTGAGTTTTGGTTAAAGTCGGTGGCATTTTTGGGTTATATTGTACCTAGTGAGGGATAAAGGTTGATGCTCAAAAGATAGAAGTTGTGAAGAACTGGCCAAGGCCCACAACACCTACGGAGATTCGTAGTTTTCTTGGGTTGGCCGGTTATTATAGAATTTTTGTTGAAGGCTTTTCTTCCATTTCAACACCCTTAACCAAGCTAACCCATAAAGTATCCAAATTCTAATGAAATGATGCCTGTGAGAAGAGTTTTCAAGATTTAAAAAACAAGTTGATTTCTACACCCGTGTTGGTACTTCTAGACGGCACCGAAAGGTATACAATGTATTGTGATGCTTTTAGAATTAGTTTATGATGTGTATTGGTGCCGCATGGAAAGGTTATAGCATATGCTCCTAGACAATTGCGGCCACATGAGAAAAATTATCCTACACACGATCTTGAGCTGGCAGCAGTTATTTTTGCTTTAAAGATATGGTGCCACTACTTATATGGGGTTTATGTTGATATATATATACTGACCATAAGAGCTTACAATATATTTTTAATCAGAAGAATCTAAATTTAAGACAACGGAGATGGCTTGAACTATTAAAGGACTACGATATTGATATCTTGTACCATCCAGGGAAAGCAAATGTGGTAGCTGATGAGTTAAGTCGTAACGCTATGATGGTGCCTATAGAAAGTCAAGGGATGATTAAGGATCTTCACCAGGTAGCTAGATTAGGAGTTCGCCTTCTTGAAACTCCGAATAAAGAGCTTATCGTACATAATGTTGTGGAATCTTCATTAGTAGCTGAAGTGAAAGAGAAGCAATATGTAGATCCTATTTTATTACAGCTTAAGGAGAATGTTCAGAGTGGTGCGACCAAGGCATTTGAGCTTATGCGAGAAGGAGTACTTCAGTGCCAAAACCGATTGTGTGTGCCGGATGTAGACAAGCTAAGAAAGAAGATTATGACAGAGGCACATTGTTCAAGGTATTCCATTCATCCAGGATCAACCAAAATGTATCAAGATTTGAAATATATGTATTGTTGGAATGACATGAAGAAGAGCATTGCAAAATTTGTAGCTGAATGTCCAAATTGTCAAAGAGTTAAAGTTGAGCACCAAAAACCCGGAGGTTATATGCAATGCATTGATCTTCCAAGCTGGAAGTGGGACATGATCAACATGGATTTCATTATTGGTTTACCTCGTACATCCTGGAAGTTTGATTCTATATGGGTGATTGTTGATAGGCTTACCAAATCCGCATATTTCCTACTAGTTAGGACCACTTACACAGTTGAAGAGTATGCAAAGCTGTATATTAAAAAGATAGTCCGATTACATGGAGTGCCAATCTCTGTTATATCAAATCGGGAAACCCAATTTATCGCAAACTTTTAGAAGTCTTTCAGAGGTGTTTGGGAACACAAGTGAAGTTGAGTACAACTTTTCACTCTCAAACAGATAGACAAGCAGAATGTACCATCCAAACACTTAAAAATATGCTACGAGTTTGTGTAATAGATTTTAAGGGCAACTGGGATGATCATTTACCTCTTATTGAGTTTGCCTACAATAATAGCTATCATTCAAGTATCAAAATGGCACCATATGAAGCTTTATATGGAAGGAAGTATAGATCACCAATAGGATGGTTCGAAGTGGGTGAAACTCTTTTGTTCGAATTGGATCTTGTTTACCAAACCATAGAGAAGGTTAAAGTAATTTAGGAACGACTGAAAATAGCCCAAAGTCGACATAAGTCATATGTGGATAGTAGAAGGAGAGGGCTAGAGTTTTCTATAAGTGATTGGGTATTTTGAAGGTATCACCAATGAAAGGGGTAATGAGATTTGGTAGGAAAAGGAAGTTGAGTCCATGTTATATAGGCCCGTATAAGATCACTCGAAGGTTTGGACAAGTTGCATATGAATTAGAGCTACCGCAAGAGTTCTCATCAGTACATCCGGTATTTCATATGTCAATGCTTCGAAAGTGCGTTGGAGATTCATCACATATCACTTCTACTGAGGATGTGGAAGTTGCGGAAGATCTTACCTATGAGGAAGTGCCTATTGCTATTTTAGATCACCAAGTTAAGAAGATGAGAAATAAAGAGATAGCATCTGTGAAAGTACGTTGGAGAAATCGTCAAAGGGAAGAGATTACATGGGAAACTGAGGAAGAAATCAAATCTAAGTACCCTCATTTGTTCAAAGATGAAGAGGAAGTTCAAGAAACGGACTTAGAACATTAACAAGTAAGTTTTTTTTTTTTATATATGCATAGTACTTATGTGATGATGTGAATATTAATGATGGACTTGAACTTGTTTCGGTTGAATAACTACGCTAACATTCGAGGACGAATGTCCTAAAAGAGGGAAGGATGTAACACCACATATTCAAGTACGTGTATTGGCATATTCAAGTACGTGTATTGGTCTTATTTATATGAAATTAATTTTTTTTTAATTTATACCAAAATTTTCCCGTCGATGGTTCCATGCGAAGGTTATAGAATAAGCTTTCCAATGATATAAAGATTTCCAAAAATGGATCGGTTTCGAATATAATCGATCATGTTTGAAACTATAAAATACTGGCCGGGATATTTGGGAATAGTAAATGTGCAGGAAAATTTCCTGCACACAAACTACTGAGGCCAGCCGAATTTTTGGGTCAACTTCAAACGACCATAACTCCTTGTAAAGGAAAAACTGGGTGGCCTACTTTATCTGAAATAAAATCCCTTTGAATTATCCTTCCAACGATACCAATTTCACCCAAATTCGATAACGTAGCAAAGAGTTATGGTCGATCTACTTTAGCTTATCAAAATAGTCCACCAAAGGACAAATTTGACATTATTTAAATTTTGAAGGCATTTTGGTCATTTCCTATTATATTATGGACGGGAATATGTGTATATATACATGTATATGAGTTCAAAAACTCATTTTCATCATCAATCATTGAGAAAGAACAAACCCTAGCCAAATTTGACCTTTAAATTACTTTAGATTCAATCGTAGAAATTCCAAAGTAATTCGATAACTGCGTTTGTCATCTTGAGAGCTTCGAACGGCACCTATCATTTGTGCAAACAGGGTTGCATAATCAAGAGGTGAATTATAAGGTATGAATATTGTTTGCCTTTGTTCTTTTCCATATGCATATGTGTGATAGAGGATTATATGTATTAGTTGTTATTGAAAGGTGATGGAAATAGGGTTATGGACTATTTTGCATGGTTTGGTTGTATTGAATTGTGGAAGGTGGATATGGTAATACAGTTATGGAATGTAGATATGGTAATTGAGTTATGGAAGGTGGATATGGTGATATACTATTGAATTGATGATTATTTATGTCTATGGCTCAATTTGGTTTAATGGGTTGGTTAGAAGGATAAATGAATCCAAACTTGATATTGGAGGATGTTGTACGAATATGCATGGCATGTGAATGTAATTGGAGTATAAGAGGGTTAAAGTGACACCCTTTATGGTGTAATTAAGGCTTACTACTCAACCACTAGTTTGGTGAATTCAAATAATTGAATTATGATGTTTGGTTGCTAATACTAGATTGCTATATATGTTTATTGTAGATAAGTAGTCCGAAAAGATGGGAAATCCATTTGGGACTAGTATTGAAGGTTGACAGTCAGGTATGTAAAGCATAATCTATACCATATCTCATAATCTATACCATATCTTTGGCATGAAAGTGAACAATTGTTCTATTAAGAAAGTTTCCAAAGTTATTCAATAACAT
>NW_025852686.1:2853-3570 GCF_002878395.1 Capsicum annuum | reverse complement strand
GGATGGTCCGCTCAGCCTAACCATCGGTCTACGGATGAAAAGCAGAAGTCAAAAGCACTTGGTACCAAGACCCTTCTGAAAAGCTTTCCAAAATTGCGAAGTGAGCTAAGTACCACTATCCGAAATGATAGACAAGGGAACTCCATGCAGTCTGACTAGCTCTCGGATATATAATCTAGCGTAATCCTCAGTAGTATATAAAGTATGAACAGGCAAGAAATAAGTAGACTTAGTCAACCTATCAACCACAACCCAAATGGAATCATGATGGCATCGGGAAGGAGGTAAACCAATCACGAAGTCTATATTTATCTCTTCCCGCTTCCAGGTAGGATTACTAAACTCTTGAATCATACCACCAGGTCTTTGGTTTTTAACCTTAACCTGTTGGCATGTTGAACACTTAGCTATAAATGTTGCTATATCTTTCTTCATGCCACTCCACCAATAGATTTCCCACAAGTCTCGGTACATCTTGGTGGTACCAGGATGAATAGAATATCGCCCCCCATGTGCTTCAGCCATAATCCTCTGTCTCAAATCATCAATATTCGGGACATACAATCTATCCTGCAATCTCAACACACCATCTCCCCCTTGGGAGAAAACCTCTATTTTTTGGTCCTTGACTGACTCCTTCAGTCTGACCAAACTAGCATCTAAGTATTGCTTTCCTTTACTTCCGAAACCAAGGAGGATTCAGAACTACTTTGAACC
>NW_025852686.1:0-2753 GCF_002878395.1 Capsicum annuum | reverse complement strand
CCTTGACTGACTCCTTCAGTCTGACCAAACTAGCATCTAAGTATTGCTTTTCCTTTACTTCCGAAACCAAGGAGGATTCGGAACTACTCTGAACCCCTATACTACCTTCAGCAGAGTCAAATAACCTAATCCCCAATCTAGCCAAACGATGTACATCACGAGCCAACTCTTTCTTACCTTCTACCACATGCTTAACACTACCCATGGACGCTCTACTTAGGGCATCCGCCACAACATTGGCCTTGCCCGAATGGTACAACACACTCATATCATAGTCCTTTAACAATTCTAACCATCGTCTCTGCCTAAGATTTAATTCTCTCTGGGTAACCACATACTGCAGACTCTTATGATTAGTGGAAACATCAACATGGACACCATACAAATAGTGTCTCCATATTTTCAAAGTAAACACAATAGCAACCAACTCAAGGTCATAGATGGGGTAATTTTTCTCTTGGGGTTTCAACTTCTAGAAGCATAAGCTATCACCTTACCCTTCTGCACCAATACGCAACCCAACCCAACTCTCGAAGCATCACAGTACACAACAAAACTATCAACACCACATCAGGCAAAGTCAAAACAAGGGCTGAAGTGAGTCGAGTCTTCAACTCCTAAAAACTCTTCTCACAAGATTCAGACCACAAGAACTTCACTTTCTTTTGGGTCAACCGAGTCATAGGAGACTCCATAGAGGAGAAACCCTCAACAAAATGGCGGTAATAGCCAGCTAAACCCAAGAAATTTTGAATATCAATCCGAGAAATAGGTGTAGGCCAATATCTAATAGCTTCGGTCTTTTGGGGATCAACTCTAATACACTCGGAAGAAATAATATGACCCAGAAAAGCAACTGACTTTAGCCAAAACTCACACTTACTGAACTTGGCAAACAACTTGTGATCTTTAAGGGTTTGCAAGACAGTTCGGAGATTATCAGAATGTTCATCCTCACTACGAGAGTACACTAGTATATCATCAATGAACACTATGACAAACATATCCAGATATGGTCTGAACACTCAATTCATGAGGTCCATGAAAGTTGTTGGGGCATTAGTTAACCCGAAAGACATAACAAGAAACTCAAAATGGCCATAACGAGTTCGGAAAGTGGTTTTCGGGATGTCACACTCCCTAACTTTGAGTTGATAATAGCAGAAACGAAGGTCTATCTTTGAGAAATAACTTGCACCTTGAATTGGTCAAAAAAATCATCTATTCTCGGAAGGGGGTACTTATTTTTTACAGTGACTTTATTTAGTTGGCGGTAATCAATGCACATACGCAAAGAGCCATCTTTCTTTCTCACAAACAACACAGGAGCACCCCAAAGAGAAATATTGGGCCTTATGAAACCCTTATCTAGTAGATCTTTGAGTTACTCTTTAAACTCCTTAAGCTCTGCAGGGGCCATACTGTAAGGAGGAATAGAAATGGGCTGAGTATCGGGCAGAAGATCAAGCCCAAACTTTATCTCTCTATCAGGAGGTATCCCTGGGAGATCATCTGGAAAGACATCAGAAAACTCATTGACGACGTTAACAGACTGGAGAGTTGGAGTCTCAGACTTAGTGTCTTTGACTCTAACCAAATGGTAAATACACCCCTTGGAAATAAGCTTTCTAGCTTTGAGGTAAGAGATAAAGTGACTCTTGGGTGACACAGAATTCCCAGACCACTCAACCATGGATGCACCCAGAAACTAAAACTTGACCACTCGGGTCTGGGAATCAATAGAGGCATAAGAAAAATACAGCCAGTCCATACCCAGAATCACATCAAAATCTACCATGTCTAACTCAATCAGATCAGCCAACAAGACTCTATGAAGAACGGTAACAGGACACTTTTTATACACTTTTTGGGCAATAATCGAATCACCCACTGGGGTAGAAACTAGGATAGGCTCAGGAATAATCTCAGGACTCATTTCAAAATTCATAGCAATCAAAGGTGTAGCATATGAGAAACTGGATCTAGGATCCAACAAAGCATACACATCAAACAAAAATATACGAAGCATACCAGTAACAACATTGGGAGAGTTCTCCTGTTCCTGGCATGACGGTAAAGCATAGAATCTATTCTGGCACTGCCCGTCAGCATTGCTAGAAGAGGCACCCTGAGCTGGAGCTGGGCGAGTTGCTGGAACTGGAGCACTAACAGTCTGAGTCTGGGTCTGAGGGCGATAGTCACGACGCCCTTGTCCATTCTATGGACAATCTCTAACTCTGTGACCCACGTCACCACACCGGAAACAACCTCTCTTCTCACACCAAGACTCACCTAAATGAGCCCTACCACACTTAGGACACAGGGGATGATTTGGCTTACTGCCGGCACTGTACTGGGACCTAGATGCATATGACCTACTACCTTACTCCTGCCTACCTCTAGGCACGGGAGCACTAGCATATGACGGTGCTGGCACAGATGAACGATCCTGATACTGAGGGCGACTCCCTCCCTGCGATCTGGTCTGACCCTGTCTGTGCTGCTCGGACCAAACTCTCTTATTCTCTCTCATTCTATCTCTCTCCTTAATCTTGTCTGCCTCAATTTGTTGGGAATGATTCATCAGCCTAGAAAGATTCATCTCACTATTCAGCATAGCAGACCTACACTCCTTAACCACATAACTAGACCCTCCAGTGACAAACTTACTCATACTAGCTCGATTATCAGCCACTAAGTCAGGACCATACTTGGACAACTGATTGAACTTTAGACAGTACTCCCTAACAGTC
>NW_025852685.1:609-1492 GCF_002878395.1 Capsicum annuum | reverse complement strand
TTTTAAATTTGAATATCTTTAACAATTTCAAATTTAAATTTTCAACTATAAAGTCTAATACACAAACACAATAAATTTAATTAAACATCAAATTTATTTCAAATAATTGAAGTTTTCTCCGATTAATTTAAAATTTTAACTATAAATTGACATACACAAACATAATGAATTTTTAATTTTTATTTAAATATCTTTAACAATTTGTAAAAGTGACAAAATTAATCCTAAACAAAATAAAAAATTTAAATTGAGAAAGTGAATAAAAAATTTAAAAATTAAAACAACGACAATTTTTTTTTGATAATGAACAACAACATCAACCGCAGCAAAGACCCTCTTGAGGGATATATATATATATATATATATATATATTTTTGACAATGAACAACAATAACAAATCAACCACAACAAAATTTTTCTTTTTTGACAATGAACAACAATGACAAATCAACCACAACAAAGACCCTCTTGAGGGATATATATAATTTTTTTTTACAATGAACAACAACGAACAACTACAACAAATCAACCACGACAAAATTTTTCTTTTTTGACAATGAACAACAACGACAAATCAACCACAACAAAGACCCTCTTGAGGGATATATATAATTTTTTTTTACAATGAACAACAACAACAAATCAACCACGACAATTTTTTTTGACAATGAACAACAACAACAAATCAACCACAACAAAGATATCCTACTTTTTTTTTTTTGGAGAATTTAGGATATATGATGATGTAGAAAAAGAAGATGAAGAGAGATCCTTGGGGCTGTGGGGGTGGGGAGTTAATGGTGATGGCCATAGCAGCTATAGAAAGATGGGGGGATAGGGGTGAAGGGTGGGGTGGGGTGGTTGAACGGAGAAGAGGAAGGGA
>NW_025852685.1:0-509 GCF_002878395.1 Capsicum annuum | reverse complement strand
TTTTAAATTTGAATATCTTTAACAATTTCAAATTTAAATTTTCAACTATAAAGTCTAATACACAAACACAATAAATTTAATTAAACATCAAATTTATTTCAAATAATTGAAGTTTTCTCCGATTAATTTAAAATTTTAACTATAAATTGACATACACAAACATAATGAATTTTTAATTTTTATTTAAATATCTTTAACAATTTGTAAAAGTGACAAAATTAATCCTAAACAAAATAAAAAATTTAAATTGAGAAAGTGAATAAAAAATTTAAAAATTAAAACAACGACAATTTTTTTTTGATAATGAACAACAACATCAACCGCAGCAAAGACCCTCTTGAGGGATATATATATATATATATATATATATATTTTTGACAATGAACAACAATAACAAATCAACCACAACAAAATTTTTCTTTTTTGACAATGAACAACAATGACAAATCAACCACAACAAAGACCCTCTTGAGGGATATATATAATTTTTTTTTACAATGAACAACAAC
>NW_025852684.1:1965-4101 GCF_002878395.1 Capsicum annuum | reverse complement strand
TGTGGTTGATTTTGATAGATGGGAAGCATGATGACTCCCGATGTATATTTATATATTACTAAAATTGTTTTGTTATGAATTATCTTTGAAATGATCTAATCTAAGTCCGGGAGAAATCTTTAGCACCGAGTGGGAGGTATAAAGCAACCTTACTTCCCTAGAACTACGTACCCCCGTAAGAGTGAGCCTGAGGCTAATTTATATAGTGATCACTAGTATGTGTGGATTTGATACCGATAGTCCTACTCTGATGGCAAGTATAGGACGGCTCTCCCCAACGTGGGTTGTACGCTGGACTCCATGTAGTTCACATGGTTTATGTCGGTTATAGTATCTCCCAGTGTGTGTGTGTTTCCTTATGTCTATGGTGAATAGTGAAGTGATTTGAAAGTGGAATTGTGAAAGTTATTCTTTCGAAAGATTTAAATGATATTTACATTATGAGAATTGATATTCTTGATGAACTGAAAGTGATTGACAAATTATATGATGACTCACATGTGCTATTGTACTTATTTCATCCTCTCATGATTATGATGATTTTCTTCGAGCTATGTAAGTCTTTTATACATCCTGCATATTTCTTACAAATATTTATGATGATGATGTTTATACAACTGCATACACCTCCATATACTCGGTTCCTTTCCATGGTACTGACCCACATCTTCGGATGTGGGCTGCATTTTCTCGGAATGTAGGTTCAGGTGCTTAGTTTCAGGTTTGACAGTGATTCTTTGGGCATGCTGTCCTATATCTTCTGTTGTGGTGATGGTGTGTTGAGATTACAAGGTAGATTGTGTGTCCCGAATGTTGATGATCTGAGATAGAGGATTATGGCTAAAATGCACGGGGCGCGATATTCTATTTATTCTAGTGCCACCAAGATGTACCGAGACTTGCAGGAAATCTATTGGTGGAGTGGCATGAAGAGACATATAGCAGCATTCGTATCTAAGTGTGCAATATACCAATAGGTTAAGGTTGAACACCAAAGACCTGGTGGTATGATGCAAGAGTTTAGTATTCCCATCTGGAAGTAGGAAGAGAGAAATATAGACTTCGTGATTAGTTTACCTCCTTCCCGATGCCATCATGATTCTATTTGGGTTGTGGTTGATAGGTTGGCTAAGTTTGTTTATTTCTTGCCTGTTCATACTTCATCTGCTGAGGATTATGCTAGATTGTATATCCGAAAGCTAGTCAGACTGTATGGAGTTCCCTTGTCTATCATTTCAGATAGGGGTACTCAGTTCACTTCACAATTTGGGAAAGCTTTTCAGAAGGGTCTTGATACCCAAGTGCTTTTGAGTTCTACTTTTTATCCACAGACCAATAGTCAGGCTAAGCAGACCATCCAGACCTTAGAGGATATGTTGAGAGCTTGTGCACTTGACTTCAAGGGAAGTTGGGATGATCACTTACCGTTGATAGAGTTTGCTTACAATAACAGTTTTCACTCTAGTATTGGCATGGATCCATTTGAAGCCTTATATGGGAGGAAGTGTAGATCACCCATAGGTTGGTTCAAGGTGGGTGAAGCAGCCGTAAGTGGTCCTGATTCAGTATTTGAGGCTATGGAAAAAGTTAAGTTGATTAAGGAAAGGTTGAAAATTGCACAGAGTCGTCAGAAGTCATATGCGGATGTTAGAATGAGAGACCTTGAGTTTGAAGTTGGTGACCTAGTGTATCTGAAAATTTCACCCATAAGGGGGGTGAAGAGATTCGAAAAAAAGGGGAAGCTTAGTCCCCGTTATGTTGGTCCTTACAAAATTCTTAGCCGTGTTGGTAAGGTAGCTTATGAGGTCGAGTTGCCTTCCGAGTTGTCCTCTGTTCATCCAATATTCCATGTCTCCATTCTTAGAAAGCATATTAGCGATGTTGTGGTAATGGATTCCTCTATGAGTGCTGACATTCAAGAAAATCTTTCTTTTGATGAGATTCCTGTTGAGATTCTTGATTTCAGTGTCCGAAGACTAAGGAACAAAGAAGTTCCCTTGGTCAAGGTTTGTGGCGAAACCAATCTGTTGAGGGTGCAACTTAGGAAGCTGAGGCGGATATGCGATCCAAGTACCCGCACCTATTTTCCACAAACTCCGATCAAGCCGAAGGTACCGTTCTTTCCTAAATCATGCA
>NW_025852684.1:0-1865 GCF_002878395.1 Capsicum annuum | reverse complement strand
TATTGATGAGATTCCTGTTGAGATTCTTGATTTCAGTGTCCGAAGACTAAGGAACAAAGAAGTTCCCTTGGTCAAGGTTTGTGGCGAAACCAATCTGTTGAGGGTGCAACTTAGGAAGCTGAGGCGGATATGCGATCCAAGTACCCGCACCTATTTTCCACAAACTCCGATCAAGCCGAAGGTACCGTTCTTTCCTAAATCATGCACTTGATAAAAATTGCAGCAGTTCAGCTGTCATTTATTATGTGTTCAGCTGTAGTTTCTTGAATTTATGCATTCTATGTTGCATTCGGAGTGAGAAACAATGTGGTGATGAGTCTAACGAATGGTTTCAGCTGTATGCTCTATTCCATATCTAATCTTGGCATGTCTAGCATCATTCGAGGATGAATGTTTCCAAGGAGGGGATGATGTAATACCCCGGGAAATTTTTTGTTGAAATTTTGTGCATAAATGTGTTGGATTCTATCTTCTAGAATGAATTATAAATTTTTCGTGCGAAATGTCTTAGATTATGACCCACCATTGCATATAGTATCGAATAATCTTTCCAACGATATGTGGATCATCCAAAACGGACACCTGAGCGACGAGTTAAGAACATTTCGATCGAACCGTCAATGGTAGTGAACAGTAAAACATGCAGGAAAAAGTACTGAGGCCTGGCGTATTTTTGCTCCAACTTTAAATAATCATAACTCCTTGTACATAATAATCTGGGTGATCTACTATATATCAACGGAAAGCTCTGTGAGTCTTCTTTCCAATGAAATTGGTTTCATACAATTTGTCTATCGGAGCAAAAAGTTATGGTCGATCTACTTCAGCCTATCAAAAGTGAATTTTTGGGTCAACTTCAAACGATCATAACTCCTCGTACACAATGATCTGGGTGATATACTATATATCAACCGAAAGATATGAGAGTCCTCTTTCTAATGAAATTAGTTTCATCTAATTTGAATATCAGAGTAAAACGTTATGGTTGATCTACTTCAGACTATCAAAATAGTCCACCAAAGGACAGATTAGAGGATTTTTTTGATTTTTAGGGGCGTTTTGGTCATTCCCCCTCACCCAAAATCTATACAAACCCTATATTAAAGCCTATTAGAAGTATTACATATTATATTCATCAAATTTCCTCCAAAAGAAAACCCTAAGCTCCTACATTCAACTTCAAGAACCTCCAAAGTTCACCATTAATTCTGTAAATTTATTCAAGATTCCAAGTTTCTAGTTCAAGAACTCCAAGAACCATCATTCAAAGGCATGATTAACATCTCAAAAAAGAGTACTGATCTAAAGTTCATCTTTCAAGGTATGTAGGGTTTTTCAACAATAACTCTCTTTCGTTCTTGTACCCAAAAGTAATTTTCTTTACAAAGGCATGATTTTTATTTAATTTTTATGATGATTATTATGAAATCTTGATGTTTATGATTTTAAAAGATGAATTTACATTTGTGGTGATATAAATCATGAATCTTGAATGATATTTATCATGATTTTGATATTTGGGTCGTGATTCCCTATTGGAAATTGTGTTTTTTTAGAAAGTGTGTGTTATAAGCACGTTGTTGTTGAATATTTGGGATATTTTGAATGATTTGACCTTTTGGTCTTAATGGAGTTATTTTGAACTCGAGCGTGAAAGAAATTCACAACGTGGTTGATTTTGATAGATGGGAAGCATTATTGCTCCCGATGTATATTTATATATTACTGAAATTGTTTTGTTGTGGATTGTCTTTGAAATGATCTGAGTTAAGTCCGGAAGAAATCTTTAGCACCAAGTGGGAGGTATAAAGCAACCTTACTTCCCTAGAACTACGTGCCCCCATAGGAGTGAGCCTGAGGCTAAT
>NW_025852683.1:636-3464 GCF_002878395.1 Capsicum annuum | reverse complement strand
TATTGTATAATTGTAGTGTATATAGTGAATATTGAAGTGTATATAGTGTATATAATTATAGTGTATGTAGTGTGTATTGGATTTTTCATTTTTTTTAAACGGGTTTGACCGGTTTTTAAATTTGACCGGATGTAGGTGGGTTTAATCGGGTTGGATTAAGTGGGCCGATTCAGGGTTTGTTTCAACATGTTTACTGTTGAACCCGGTGTCACACCCTTTTTTACGTACTCCAAAAAAAGATATGGTTATTTTAGTTTAAAGTCCAAAAGGGTTTTATTATTTAAGTGACAAGAAATGAAAATTTGTTTCGGAAAAGGATTATTTACATTTTTATTCAGAGTCGCCACTTGGCATAATCCGGTGTGCGAAGTCACCTTTAGAAAATCCTTTTCGAAACCATTTGACTCTTAAACTGGTTTGCGAACAGAGACTCCGACTAAGGAATTCTGTTGACCGAGGGGAAGGTGTTAGACACCCCTCGATCCCATGGTTCAACCACGGTCGCTTGGTAGAGTGTATCAACTATTTTGGCATTACGAAATGTATAAACCACACAAAAGCATGCAAAATAATCAAACAATAAACAAAACAAAACAATCCAAAATGTAAAGTTCAGTCCAATTATACAGTTCAAAAATAAATAATGCGGAAATATAAATCTATTCTGCCCTAGACTAATCCTATACTATGCTCTACCGCTTCACCCGATGCCTCGGGCCTTCACCACAAACATCTTCCAAGTACAAAATACTTTGGGGCATTCCCCGGTGAATAAATACATATGACCTCGGGGCATTCCCCGACCAAATGAGTATAATTTTTCAATGTGAGAAAACCAAACCATTCACCCAAATTTCAAATATTCAACAAAATTTCAAACATTCAACAAAACCCCAAAGTGTTGATTTTGCCTACCCAACCTACGTTTGCCTATCCAATTCGATGGCATTTACATTCAAACACAATAAATCAAAATTTGTCCGAATCTAACATTTTCATCAATTTTTCATTTCAACCCCCAACTTATTTTTTTATCGATCCATTAAAACATGGTCAAGTTCTTTCCTCAAACCTTCGAAAACGAATCACCAAACGTCATGATCATAACATCAACATCAACAAAAATCCAACAAAAGCATAATCCCATCACACATAAACACAACCAGCTCAAAATAATCAAGATAAAAAAATGAGCTAGAGAAATGGACCTTCACAGAATTCATTCTTGTCGGTAATAATAAAGAAATCCGGAGCCGAAAACTCGTGTAGGAGACCTCAACAACGATAAACCAACTCGATGCAAATTTCGAACTCGTAGTCCGACTGAAAACCCAATTTCTGGGGAATGGGTTCACCAAAAGGGTCCTCACCGGTCCTCCATTTCGAAGAGAACGTGACCGGTGAGGAGGGAGAGGCTGAGTCGCAGCTGGGGGGTTGCGTGATTGGCTAGCGGGTGCTGGAGGTAGTGTCGGGGTGACTGTTTCGCGTGGCTGGTGGCTGGCTGGATTCTCGCCGGAGACGGCGAGACTTGGCTGGAGAGGGTTGTTGACGGCGTTGGGTGGTGGCTCAACGGAGGGGGAAAAAGGAAGGCTGGCGGCGGAGAAGAGGTGGATAGCGGTGCCGTTTGCTGGCGTGAGGTCGGTGATGATGCATGGAAGATCTAGGGCGGCTGGTCGTCGTCGTGGTGGCGTTGGTCGGAGCGGGGGCTGGGAGAGAAGCTAGCTACGATGATGGTGGGCTGGCCGTCGTCGTTGCGGTTGAAGCGACGGCGGCATCTCGCCGGAGAGGGAGAGAGGAGGAGATCGAGAGAGAGAAGGAGGACAGCTGGTTCTTTGGTTTTTAGGATAAGGCCCCCCTATTTTGTGAGAGTATGTGTGTATATATTGTGAGGGTGGGTAGTGGTGAGGTAGGGTAGGTGGGGTCACTTGGGGTAGGGCGTAGGTGTGATGTGTTTTATTTTGATTGGGTAGGTTGTTAGAATAAGATAGAATTAGTTAGGATAGGTTTTGTTAGGGATTTTGTTATATTTTTTTTTTTTTGTATTTTGTGAGGGTATAATAACATGGGTGAGAGTACGCGGTAGGATAAAATAAAATGGGTAAAAATGACATCGGGGAGGGATGAAATTAGGTGTCTACATCATGTCCCCTTTGGATGTAAACACGAAGTGTTTTCAGGCAAAGAAGTAGACAACGAGACCAAATTTTGACCCGACCATTATTCAAAGAAAGAAACAGAAGGAAGAAGGACAATCGGGTCTTGACTTAAGACATCCTTCCTACCCCAAATTATGAGAGAATCAAGTCACAGGTATTTCAGAGGATTGGAAGAGAAGTGGACTATACCGAGTTGGAGAGTCAAGTGAGGTTCCATCGAGGTTCTGGTCCGAGGCTCTGTCATTACATCAAAAATGAAAATTACAAGCTAAAACATAAATGAAATTACAAAAATCCTATCTATACAGCTTCTATTGGTTCTTGACTCGACTTTCATCACCCTATTCTTCAGGCGGGCTCCTGACTTGCAATTTCTTCCAACTGTTGCATGGCTTTCAATTACTTCGCTTTGTTGCACGACTTTTCATTTCTATACCCTATTCTCCAGGTGGGCTCCTGACTTGCTATTTTATCACCCTGTTCTTCAGGCGGGCTCTTGAAACCAAAAATTAAAACTAGAATGAGAATTATCCCAAACAAGAATTATAATATAGTACTTCATTTTTTAGAGCGTTGTCCCATTTTTCAGGAAGGTCCTGAACAGAAAGTAAAGTCCCATTTTTCAGGAGGGTCCTGAACATAAAGTAAAATCCTATTTTTCAGGAGGGTCCA
>NW_025852683.1:0-536 GCF_002878395.1 Capsicum annuum | reverse complement strand
ATTTTTCAGGAGGGTCCTGAACAGAAAGTAAAATCTCATTTTTCAGGAGGGTCCTGAACAGAAAGTAAAATCTCATTTTTCAGGAGGGTCCTAAACAGAAAGTAAAATCTCATTTTTCAGGAAGGTCCTGAACATAAAGTAAAATCTCACGGATGTGCATTTCCAATGGTAGCTGAATTAAGTAAAACGAATTTGCCCCTATTTCAACAAAGAAAATTTGTCAGTTAAAAACTTAGTGGTGGCTTGCAGCTCTTGGCTTCTCAGGTATCTGCCCCAGCACTCACTCCTTTCATCTTTGTTCTAAATTGCTAACACCTGCCCTGTCTTGCCGCATCATCGATCCAGATCCAGATTGAGGGAAATGAGTTCTAACTCAAATAATGGGTTTCCATTTTACCATGCCCCTGAGATGCACGCTTTTCCCAAATTTGAATGCTTCCACGAATACAATAGCCTGTCGGTTGATAGACTTCCTTTGCTACATGTTGAATTACGATCATATTTCTTTCCTGTGCTGTTCCTTGGCTTTTCCTCAT
>NW_025852682.1:0-8820 GCF_002878395.1 Capsicum annuum | reverse complement strand
AACCATTTCAACAATTTTAAGCCAATATGATCAACATGTTAATGGGCTGCAAATTATGGACAAAAATGGGCAATTCATTGATGTTCAATACTCATCACCTCATTCATACTTGTTCCTCGTCAGTGACTGTTTGAAAGTAAGTTCTTTTAATTTACACCATTAATATAAATAATTTTTACGTCATCAGGTCATTACATGTATACTTATGTTGTAGTTGTTGTTGTGTACATGTGTGGATGGCTGGACAAAGTAACAAAAAATGTTTACACAGATGATTATGCATAAAGTTAAACTCTTTTTTCATCAAGTTAATTGCTTAAACTTTCACAATTTATTGTTTGCATATTTTGATATTAATTTTTTTTTCTTTTTGTTCAAAATTAAAGTTATTTTTCCAAAGCTTAGGGTGTGTTTGGTATAAAAAAAATATTTTCTTGAAAATTAAGAGAATTTCTTACTTATTTTATTGTGTTTGGTAGGTAAACAAAAAAACTATCGATCCAAACATATTTATGTAAATATTAATGGTGGCAGTGATAGTAATAGTTTAGTAGTAGCCAGGTAGTGATAATAATAGTCAGCGGAGGACCTAGGTGGGTGCCAGGAAGTTCATCCGAACTCCCTGATAAAAAATTACACGATATATATGGCATATATATATATATAGGGTTGAATTTTTATGTTTCTGTGTATATATTATTTTGGAACCCCTTGAACCAAAGATGATAGGTAGCCCACTGGCTTTGGGCTCGCTACTTTAGCCCCTCTGATCCTCCATGTTTCATGTTTGACTCCCGCTAGGCGTGCAGGCAACTTAATTTTTTTAAGCCTCTACTGGTTCTATACGTCCGGGTACAATTATTATTAGGGGCATTTTTTTTTCGACCCCCTTCAATAAAAATTTTGGATTCACCACTAGTAATAGTGTAGTAGTAGTCAGGTCTTTTTTTTTTTTTGGGATGGGGTGGGGGTGGGGTGAGGGGGGGGGGGGGGGGGTGGGGAGTTAGTTGTCTAGTAAATAAATATAGATTTCAAGTTTTGTGCGTTGATAATATATACTATTTTCACACTATCATGTTAAGTAGGGCTGGACATTCGGTTTGTTCAGTTTGATAGTTTAATATCGGTTCGGTTTTTCGATTTTCGGATTGACAAAAAAGACAACCATAACCAAACCAAAATAAACAGTCAGAACTCAGAAGAGTGGTTGCTGATGGAAAGATCACAGTCGGCACTACAAGCTACAACCCAAAATAGTCGTTTGGTCGCCGGCTCTGGTGTTGTTGTATAGATGACGATCTCGCCTGCGGTCTATAGTTCGATCGATTGTTCGACTATTGGACTGATGTATGTTGTTAGTTAAATGTGGCCTGCTATTACTTATTAGTTATTAGGGTTGCTATTATATATTTATAATATATTATTATATATTAAATATTATATATATATAATAAAATATATATATATTATTAATTATTTATATAATTTCTGTTAATCGGTTTATCCAAATTATTTTTTTGAAAAACCAAAAATCGAACCGTTTAACCGAATTTCAAAAATTAAAAACCGAAACCGATCCAAAAAACCGAAATTAAAATTTCAATTTAATTTTTCAATTTTTTCAGTTTAAACTAAAATATGCCCTGCCCGGCCTAATGTTAAGTTACATATAGTAACATGTGACGGCTTCAAATAACCAAAAGATAATGTAAATAACTTACATATATAGTTCAATTTTTTTATATTGTTAGTGTATATAACTTAAATTAATACGTAACTGCAGGCATTTACAAATGGTAGGCAGCATTGTCCCCCTCATCAAGTGATATTAATGGGAAACAAAGAGAGATATTCTATGGGGTTTTCACAAATTCCTAAAGAAGGGTATATCATAAAAGTCCCAGAGGAACTTGTCGATGAAGATACTATTGCAGAGGCCAGACGTGGCAATGTTGTTACTCTTGAGAGCTACTGTGGTATCACAGCCAACACTCCCAACTTGATTTGACACTGAGAGTTGATTGTGTGGGCCCCTCTCCTAGTTAATCCCGCCCTTCCATCTTGTAATCAGAGGTGTACATCAGTTGGTTCGGTTTGATTTTACATAGTAAAGTTCGGTTTATCGATTTTTAAGTATGCTAAACCACTAACCAAACCAATAAGATATATTATATCGATTTTCGGTTTATCGGTTTTTAATCCTTAACTGTTCGATTTTCGGTTTAACCGATAAGAAAATACTCATAAACTAGAAATAGTAGTAATTAACATGAAAAAAAAATCGAATCTTAGTTGCAATAAAAAATTTTACATGATGTGTTTTAATTTACAAGAATCTTCAAGTTTGAACTAAATGTTGTTAGGAGAAATTAACAGTTTGTATAATTGAAATAATAGATTTGTTAATTTGTAGAAATTAAAGAGAAATTAAGAGAAATATATAATAAGGCTTCATCGGTGTTCCTAAAATTGATGTCTTGAAATTAAAGGGATTCTGCATTAGTAAGGCTCTTTTTTTCTACCAATAAACAAGTTTATGCTCTATTAATTAGGATGTTGCAAACTAACTAGGTTAATTTATCTTAATTTAATTTAACAAGGGTCATAAGAATGTCCTATTGATATCAAGAATTTGATTGGAAGAACCTTTTGTTATAATTGTCAAGCAAGCTATTGACCGAGCATATCCATATATATTCTGAATGAATCGATGAATATATGAATGTGTCAACACAAGACGACAAGTAAAGATAGTGAGGGGTTGCAGTGGGTTGCTCCTCAACTCTGGAACCTACTCCCAAATTGACTCGCACAACAAGAACTAGGAGATATATAAATTGAGAAGTGTAGGAATAAAGTAAATAGCAGACACAAGATTTTTTACGTAAAAACTTCTTGTTTAAGGGAGGAAAAACTACGACCTGCCTCCTGGATTTCTAAGCTAAACTATATCCAAGGAGCTTCTTGAATACAGACTCCAAGGATTAACTTCCCAATCCTTTAATTTGTCTCTTAGCAATAGCTGTATTACAAGGAACAGAAGCAGTAACTCTACTGCTTCAACCTTCGGCTAACTCTAACTAGACACACCAAGCTAACTCTAGCTTGAATAATCACCTAACTCTAGATGATTACAAAGAGAAGAGGTTTACACTATAACACCTACTACCAATCATAAGCGAATGTAGGCAAACGTTTAAGAACATAGTAGAAAGACTCAAATACAATAAGAAAATAAAATACAACTTTATGAGCTAGAAAGACTCAAATACAATAAGAAAATAAAATACAACTTTATGAGCTATCAGTTCCCTCTTGCAAATGGAGTCTTTTATTTAGCATCAAAAAGATATTTTGTTGTGAGAATATGAAAGCGTTTGTTTTCTTATTGAGGAAGATGAGCAATATATAGTATGACACAAGAAAACCTAGGAGCGATCCCATTGGCTGAGACAAAAAGGTGGCAACAGTTTTTTCACTAACTTTTATACTTGTGTCAGTTGTGACAATTGACTGTGATAGTAACACGTGAGCCCAATCTGTTCCCTAAGTGGTAACAACTTTTTCATCACATAATCTCCAGGAAACAGGTCCCCAACATTCAATTTGTCAATTATCAAAACTAAAAGACTTAACAATTTTTCCCTTTTTGATGATGACAAATCCATGCAGCATTCAACATCTGCTTTAAATATTCAGCACATTTCACAGTCTATATATACAGCAAGAGCCACAAGACTTTTGCCAAAGCAGTATGCCCAACCAATTTCCCCCTATATCACTGATACCTCTAAGCATATCACCTTATTCCCCTAGGCAATAAACCAAGCATAGATAAACATACATGTTAACTCATGACCATTGAGGCTACGCTTACATGAACAAGAAATGAACAAGAAAGATCAGATAAAGATAAGAAAAGTGATAGCACAAGTAAAGTTTCATTCATTCATTGAGCATGCAATTCCATAGCCAAATCTATTCAAAAGTAGTGACATAAAAATATAACTACAGCTGTGCCAATTACAACCTAAGAAAGATAGACTTGAAGAGATAGCTTAGGGGCAAAAGGATAGGGGACCAGGTGGAATTGGATTCTAGGAGGAAGCTTTAGACAACTGGTTGAGAAGGATTGTCATCCTCTCATTTGCATCAGCGTGTGCCTTAAGAAGCTTCTGAGTTAGTTCTTCATTCTTGGCAATCAAGGCCTCATTCCTGGCTTCTAGCTCGTTTACCCTTTCTTGCAGGGCAGCATTTTCAGTGCATAATTCCTTTTCATACCTTGTTCTCACTTCACCTCCTTTTGCCAAAGCAAATTTCAATACAACAATCTCGGCATCCCTTAGAGCAATCATGGTAGTCAGAGTCTCTATTTCTTCCTTCGATCTCTTCTGTTCATCCATCAATTAAGATACTAGGGAGTGGGACTTTCCACCACTCCTCCTGGGAATGCAATCAGTATCTTCAAGAGTTGTGATGTTGAACACTTGCTGCATTGATCCAGCTTTTCCCTTGCCACACTTAATGAGCAAATGTAGGCAAACGTTTAAGAACACAGTACAAAGATCAAATACAACAAGGAAATAAAATCCAACTTTATGAGCTATCAGTTCCCTGTTGCAAATGGAGTCTTTTATTCAGCTTCAGAAAGATATTTTGATGTGAGAATATGGAAGCGCTGGTTGTCTTGTTGAGGAAGATGAGCAATACATAGTATGACACAAGAAAACCTAAGAGCAATCCCATTGACTGAGACAAAAAGGTGGTAACAGTTTTTTCACCAATTTTTGTACTTGCGTCAGGTGTGACAGTTGACAGTAATAGTGACAGGTGAGCCCAATCTGTTCCCTAAGTGGTAGCAACTGATCCCCAAAATACAATTTGTCAATTATCAAAATTAAGGACTTAACAAATGAAAACCTAGCAAAAGGCAGTTATCGATCTATAGTATATGATATTATTCTTATGATACTATTTTTGTTATGTCAATGTATGTCATACATATTTGCTTATCATATTGTAATGTATATCATGAATGTAAACATATCAATAACCTCCATGGTAATGGAGACTACAAAGGACGTCTAATAGCTATTTCGAATGAGTTAGGTGGCAACTTAGTTATATAAGTTGCATACTTCATTGTAATGTGTTGGCTAAATATTACTATGGCATAATATGTGTCATTTAATTTGGTATCATCTGACATTTATATTTTTAAATTTTGGATGACATAAGCAGATACTTAAACTGGCATAAAGTTTAAGTAAATACATACGTTCTACATGACAAATATAATAGTACAAGTTACGTCCAAATTTATGCGCACCCTTTTCTGTTTAGTCCATTTCAAAAAGAATACCATCTTACCCTTTTATAATTACAAATAATTAATGTTAAAATTTTATATTTATGCTTAATAGCTAGCTAATTTATAGCCACACAAACGATCAAAAATAATTTTAGATCGTCATACTTTTTCAAAATTTTCATTTTTTTCTTAAACATCGTACCAAATCACATTTAGACGTAATTTTTGCCTTTTATTCAGTGGAGATGGAGTAGCAAACGTACAAATTTTATTTTTTGTCAACTCCTTGAGAAATGGTCCTCTCTTTAAGATACTCCCTCCGTCTATCTTTATCTGTCCATTACTTATTTATTTTATCTATTTATTGGTCTAGTATTAGTGCTAGTTCCATAGTGCACATGGTTTTGTCAGTTTTTAACCTATTAAAAATGTTGCACTGATTTTTGAACAAGCCAAGTAATATTTAATTTGCAGACAGATCAAGATATGGCAATAATTTAATTTTTTTTTTATTGATTTTCTGTCAATAAATACACACAAGTGCACAACAACAATATACATAACAAAGAGAAAGAGGAGAAAATAAAAGAATATATAGAATTAAGATGGCTTTGAAGGTTCCAACTATTGATTTTAGAAACTCATTTGAATGGAATAAAGGAAGTGAAAAATGGGATTTAGTGAAAGATGAAGTTTGCAAATCTTTAGAAGTATATGGTTGTTTTGAGGCTTTACTTGATGAAGATATTCCAAAAGAGAAACTATATGATAAATTGAAATAAGTTTTCAACTTCAATTTGGAGAAAAAATTTGGAAACTCACAAAATGTTGCAGTTAATTAAACTAAGGGTAATCCAACATCACCACTTCAAGAGAGAATGATAATTGATAATGTCCTAAGTGATGGTGTTATTGAGAATCCTTTTTCTAACCCAAAAAGATTATTGATTTTAAGGTTTGAAAGGGTTTTGTAGACACCTAATTTCGTCCTTCACCGATATCGTTTTACCTATTGTTTACCTTATCCTATCGTGTACCCTCACCCGTGTGATAATCCCTCCACAAAATAACAAAAATAACAACCCCCTAACTAATTTTGTTTTATCCTAATATTCTAACAACCCACCCAATTAAAAAACAACACCTACCTACCCTATCCTAACAAACTCTACCCCACCTCACCACCACCCCCTACCCCATGTGACCCCACCCTCACCTCATATATACACGATTCCACTCACGGCAAGGGAGGGCTTCATTTTTTTTCATAGTTTGGTCATCAATAATTCCACTCACAGCACATCAGAGGGAAAAATTCCCTTTCTTCTCCACAAACCAAACTGAAATTCATTAGAACACAAACCCCGAACTTCTCCATCAACCTATTCCCGTTCCTAAATCGTCCACAGAATCACGCACACATTCGTCACAGACGTGCACACACACAGAAATAACAAGAAACGGAGTAAAACAAATGGAGAGAATTTTGAGAGATTTGGCGAAGAGACGGCGAAATCGGTGCAATCCCATTGGAATCAGCGCCAAAATCTGATCGAAAAATGGCAGGGGTCGCCAAAACTGTGTTCTTCGACTGATTAGCTGGAAAAACATCAAGATGTCAAAGACTTGCCAGAATCTGACCTACTTCCGTCGATTTTGGCCACTGTTAGCTCACCCGAGTTCAAGTTGTGTAGGTGTTCGTTTTCTCTTGGATTTTTGTAGATTCGGGTTCGTCTATCTTGGTGATTCATTATCGAAATTGGGCTTTGGGTTCATCGTTTGTCGTTCCTGGTTTGGGATTTGGTTTTCTATTCATCTCGACCAGATTTGGGTTTCAAATTCCTTGATATCGAAGTTGGGATTCATCACTATTGAGGTTCTGTTCCAAGTTTTGAAGTCCGGGCCTTCTTAAATGTTATTATCAACGAAATCGACTATCGAAAGGTTCAATTCTACTCTTTTCCTCTTCTATTTTATTGTTTACTATGCTTTGGTGTTTGGATTAAGCTTCGTGTGTTGTTTGATACTTGTTGGTGATGAATGCATGTTGTTTTGATTGGTGATAGGTTGTTATTTTGATATTGAATCGTTGTTTAATGTCGTTGAAAAGTGATTATGAGTCGTTGAAATAGAAATGGTGAATTGTGAAAATTTAGTATTAAAATGAAAATTGGGGCGGAATTGAGAATTTAATAAAATGGTGAATTTGAATTGATTAAAGACTTTTGGTTTAATTTGGTTTAAATATAAATATGGTTAAAATGGACTTGGGGGTGAGAATTAAAATTTGATATAATTGCTGATTTGGATTAGTTGATTTCATTGTGTGTTTAACTTGAAACGAGCGCTAATTGAACTTGGTAGTATCGTGATACGCAGATTGGTTTAGGCAAAGGTAGGTTAGGCAGGCAAGATTTAGGATTTGTGATTGTTGAATGGTGAAATGTTTGTGGAATGGTTTTGATTTATACATTGACATCTATTGTATTAATTTGGCCGGAAAATGCCCCGAAGTATCTGTATATATTTATTCACCGGGGAATGCCCCGAAGTACGTTGTACTTGGAAGATGTTCGTGGTCAAGGCCCGAGGCGTCGGGTGAAGCGGTAGAGCGTAGTCTAGGGTAGAATAGATTTATATTTCCGCATTATTTATTTTCAGGACTGTATAATTGGACTGGACATTATATTTTGGATTATTTGGTTTTATTTGCTTGAGTTATTGTTTTTGCATGCTTTGTGTGCTTTATGCATTTATAATGTCAATTTAGTCGATACACTCTACCAAGCGACTGTGGTTGAACCACGGGATCGAGAGGTGCCTAACACCTTCCCCTCGGTCAACAGAATTCCTTAGCCGGAATCTCTGTTCGCAAACCAGTTTAAAGAGTCAAATGATTTTGAAAAAGGATTTTCTAATGGTGACTTGGCACACCAGACTATGCCAAGTGGCGACTCTGAATAAAAAATATAAATAGTCCTTTTTCGAAATAAATTTTCATCTTTGTCACTTTAATAATAAAACCCCTTTTGAAACTTAAAACATAAATCTTTTGGAGTACGTAAAAAATGGGTGTGACAGCTCTGGCGACTCTGCTGGGGAAAATGACAAGTTTTAAGAATTCGAGCTATTTTTGGAGTCTTATCGGTTTTGTTTGGCATTACGAGTGTATAAGCATTGTTTGTGATTATTGTTGATGTTATTTTCACTTTTGTACGTTTTCGTGCTCTTTGTTTATAGTATTTATCCTATGTGTTACCGCTTTATATCTGTCATCATGAGTCCACCCCCCGGCCTTCTTTCTGCAATAAGTCCATAGTACACGTGTTGTACACAACCTCTAGTTGAGTCACCCTTATTTTAGGGGGGGAGCCGTCGTTGTTATGGAGTAGGTGGAAAGCAAAGCAGCCACTATCGACCATACGCTCCCCCGAACAGCCTTGTTAGTGAACCACAACGTAGGTTAGCCTTTAGGTCATGCTTATGTGCATCATACGGAGACCTAGCGG
>NW_025852681.1:0-2567 GCF_002878395.1 Capsicum annuum | reverse complement strand
GGTGCGATAACCTAGCAATGCAAACGGCAACTTTTCATGCCACTGTCTAGACCCTTGTACCATTTTTCTCAGTATCTTTTTTATATTCTTATTGGCAGCTTCTACAGCACCATTGGCCTTTGGGCAATACGGAGTAGAATTTTGAGGTGCGATCTTAAATTGTTGACATACTTCTTGCATCAAATGACTATTGAGATTGGCAGCATTGTCTGTAATGATCATCTTAGGAATTCTAAATCTACTAATGATATTGGCATGAACAAAATCTACCACAACCTTCTTTGTCACTGACTTGAAAGTTACTGCTTCTACCCACTTTGTGAAGTAGTCAATGGCTACCAAAATAAATCTTTGCCCATTTGATGTCTTCTACTCAATCGGTCCTATCACATCCATTCCCCAAGCCATGAATGGCCATGGAGCGGCCATTGCATGCAACTCAACAGAAGGAGATCGTATCAGATCACCGTGTACCTGACATTGATGACACTTTCGAACAAATTGAATAGAATCCCTTTCCATAGTAAGCCAGTAATAACCTACTTGAAGAATCTTCTTTGACAAGACATGACCGTTCATATGCGACCCGCATACTCCAGAGTGTATTTCAACCATGATTACCGAGACTTCTTTTGCATCCACACACATTAAAAGTCCGAGATCTGGGGTCCTCTTATACAAAATTCCCCCACTTAAGAAAAATCCACCAGCCAAACGCCTAATAGTCCTCTTTTGATCGTTGGTGGCATATGCTGGGTATTCTCCTGACTGAATGTACCGCTTGATATCTAAGAACCAGGGTTCTCCATCGATCTCTTCTTCAACCGCATTACAGTAAGCATGTTGATCACGACTCTGTATATGCACTAGATCGATATAGGATTTGTCAGGATGCTGGAGCATTGAAGACAGAGTGGCTAAAGCATCAGCAATTTCATTATGAATCTTTGGAATATGCCTAAATTTTACTAACACAAATCGTTGACATAGCTCCTGCAAGCATTGTCGATACGGGATGAGCTTCAAATCTCGTGTCTCCCAATCGCCTCGAATTTGATGGACGAGCAAATTCGAATCTCCCAACACTAATAATTCCTAGACTCCCATATCAACAGCTAACCTCAAACCAAGAATGCAGGCTTCATACTCTGCCATATTGTTAGTACAGTAGAATCGAAGTTGTGCTGTTACCAGGAAATATTGTTCCGATTCAGAGATAAGAACCGCACCTAATCTGACTTATTTCATATTGACAGCTCCATCAAAAAATAACCTCCAACCTGGATCAGCATCTCTAACGACTTCATCGACACACGACACTTCTTCGTCAGGAAAATATGTCTTTAATGGCTCGTACTCTTCATCGATGGGATTCTCAGCAAGATGATCTGCCAAGGCTTGGGCTTTCATGGCGGTTCGAGTCACATATACAATGTCGAACTCGGTACGTAATATTTGCCACTTTGCCAATCGACCCGTCGGCATAGGCTTCTGAAAGATATACTTCAAAGGATCCATATAGGAGATGAGATAAGTAGTATAGGATGAGAGATAATGCTTTAACTTCTATGCTACCCAAGTTAGGGCATAACACGTCCTTTCAAGAAGAGTATACCTGGCCTCATAAGTGGTGAACTTCTTGCTAAGATAACAAATAGCCTGCTCCTTTTTGCCCGTGGCATCATGTTGACCCAGGACAGAACCGAAAGAATTGTCCATGACTGATAAATATAAGATCAAAGGCCTACCAGGCTCCGGGGGTACCAGTACAGGCGGATTTGATAAATATCTTTTGATTCGATCGAACTCTTCCTGACATTCTTCGGTCCATTTTACCGTAGCACTCTTCTTCAGCAACTTAAATATGGGCTCACAAGTGGTTGTGAGTTGAGCAATAAACCTGCTAATGTAGCTCAGTCTACCAAGCAATCTCATCACCTCCGTTCTATTCTTGGGCGGGGGCAAATCCTGAATGGCTTTGATTTTTGAGGGATCCAATTCAATTCTCCGACGGCTGACTACAAACCCCAACAGCTTTCTAGACGGAACTCCAAATACATATTTTGCCGGGTTGAGTTTGAGATTATACCTGCAAAGCCTTTCAAAGAACTTTCTTAAATCTTTAACGTGGTCGGCCTGACTTTTTGACTTAATAATCACATCGTCCACGTAGACCTCAATCTCCTTATGCATCATATCATGAAACATAGTGGTCATGGCTCTTATGTACGTTGCTCCAGCATTCTTTAAACCGAACGGCATCACTCGATAACAATAAGTTCCCCATGGTGTGATAAAAAATGTCTTCTCCGCGTCTTCATCATCCATAATGATCTGGTGATATCCGACATAGCAATCCATAAAAGAGGCAACCTCGTGTTTAGCACAATTATCTAACAAAATGTGGATGTTGGGCAGTGGAAAATCATCTTTCGGACTTGCTCTGTTCAAATCACGGTAATCAACACACACTCGAATTTTGCCATCTTTCTTTGGTACGAGAACAACATTGGATAACCACATGGGATAGCGAGCTACTCGAATTACTTTGGCTTCAAGTTGTTTCA
>NW_025852680.1:1049-2934 GCF_002878395.1 Capsicum annuum | reverse complement strand
AGCCCCGCTAGAACTCGTGGCTCCTCTACCACCTCTAACATGACCCATTGGTTGTGCACCCCTTCCTGAATAAGACATTGATGATGATGATGCAACAAATGACCTCGTAGGTTGTGCCATACCCCCTATGCCCCTTCATGGGCATTCTCTCATTATATGCCCCAACATACTGCACCAAAAGCAAACATTGGTCCCCAGCCGACATGCTCCCAAATGATACCTTCCACATTTATTGCATGGCTCTCGAGGAGGTCTCGATTGGTTCATATTCCCTTGCCCTTGGTATCCCACTATCCGCGAACTCTGCTCTCACTTCTATGCCCAAATTGATTTTCTCTGGACCCTTGGAACTGTGGTGGGGCACTAGCTGCAGAATAAGAAGATAATGGCCTAGGTAGTCTAGCAGAAAACTGTGGTCTGAACCCTTCTTGGGATGCCATGAACTGCCCTGTAGATCTGGCCCTCTTGGAATATCCTCTTTCTGATTCCTTTGTTCTTCTCCTCTGCCTCTAATCTTCCATTTTCTGTGCAAAAGCTTGGATCCTCGCTATGTCCATATCTTTGTTCAAAATGGCAATAGTACAACTCTAAACAGATATAGATATAGCCTATCCACATATTGATGAACTCTGTCATCCATAGTAGCTACAACATTAGGAGCATATCTCGACAAGGAATTAAATCGGAGACTGTACTCCCTCACGCTCATATTCCCCTGACGAAGATTTAAAAACTGATCTACACGGGCCTGATGAATCTCGAATGGAAGATAATGATCAATAAATGCCTCTTTGAACTCTTTCCAAGTAGCTGGGGGTTCATCAATACCCCTAGATCGTTTCCAGTCTTCATACCAATATATAGCCTCCCCTTTAAATCTATACGCCGCTAACTCCACTGTCTCTCTACCCATTATATGCATAACATCTAAGGCCCTTTGAATTTGATCAATAAAGTCCTGTGGGTCCTCATTAAAATCTGATCCAGTAAAAGTGGGAGGATCCATCTTAAGAAAATCCTGTGTTCGAAGGCTAGCCGCCCTATCTGTACCACTAGGACCCGTGGTAGGAATGGCTTGCCCTTGAGCTTGCCCAGCAACTATACGAGTCAAAAGTTGCACTGCATTTCTAAGATCTTGATCAACAGCATTAATAGGTGGCTCTGCAGATATAGTTCTCCTCTCCCTTATTTCTTTCGGACTGGACGAAGTTTCTGATGCATGCTCAGCTGGAGCCTCACTTTGATTAGCTGATATAGTGGGTGACTTACTAGTCCCCTCTCCGGCAGCCACATCTACTTGCTTACCGGTATTCTTGCTTCTGGTAACTGGAATCATTACTATAATAAAAGAAACAAATGGATTCAGTGGTCAACTATGACTTCATATACAATATAGGCTCTATCGCACGATCTAAGACATGAAGAAAAGAAATAATTCCTAAATGTCCATAGCCTCCTGTTTATAGATGCGGTGCACGACACACCGATAAACAAGACTCTAGATGGACACGGCTTTGTAGACTCACTAGGACGAACTGCTCTGATACTACTTTTGTCATGCCTAAAATCCTATTGGGGCGGACTGGCACCCGTAATCGAGGAGGCCCGGGAGAACCAGCTCATAACATCATACTTTCCATACATACCTCTATGACAACCCAAAATTCGGACAGCATCATGTCGCATATAAAAGGAAATAATCACCTGTATAAGCTCGAGCACACATATATATGTATATACAATACTTGGCCGTTGGAGCCATCACGTCTATTAACAAAACACCACCTTGACTGTACATTAGGTCTACAAAGCCTCTAGATAATACACAGAGTTTAACAAAGGTCGGGACACACCCCGCCATATAACTAACTTTTATACAATACCA
>NW_025852680.1:0-949 GCF_002878395.1 Capsicum annuum | reverse complement strand
ATGTGATTATCTACATCTTTACATACTCAGTACATATTTTGTACTGAGTATGTAAAGATGTAGATAATCACATATGATATAGGAGCTCAATAGAAATCAGAAACAAGTGAATAAATCGTAATAAGAGTGGACCACACTTACTAGAACTTGTGAGAACCTGTGAATAAATCGTAATAAGAGTGGACCACACTTACTAGAACTTGTGAGAACCTGTACATTGCATTTATTCAATCACTTTACCTTCGTTCTTATCATCTTTGTAACCGTTACTATACTGTACTGTACTGTGACCATTAGGCTGCCTCCAGTACATATCAACTGGGATCGACCCATGATAGGCTTATGCCCTTGGGATACCACCCATAAACACATAAATAGGGATCGGCCCATGATAGGCTTATGCCCCTGGGATACCACCCGATAAGAGTGAACTTTCATCACTTAGTTCAATTAATCTTTGAGATTGTTATTTCGGTTGCCACCGCATTTTTGATACTTTGAAACAATGATATATCGATAAGAGAATATAAATAGACCATCAATGTAATAACAATGAAGTAAGAACTCATTGGCACATCAATGAAATGTTTTGGAGTCATCAATGCCATAACAATGAAGTAGGAACTTATTGGTATATCAATGAAACGTTTTGGAGTCATAAATAGCACATGGATCTTGTTTAAGTAACCGGATACTTTCTGACATTCATTAGTGCAATAAATATGTAAGATTTGGAAAACAAGTAAGTATTGGAATGTCTTGACATCTTATAGGGTGGAAACAAGTTCATTGGTAATGTAGGACATCATACAAAATCATTGTGGATCACATGTTACTGAATAACTTTGGAAACTTTCTTAATAGAACAATTGTTCACTTTCATGCCAAAGATATGGTATAGAGTATGCTTTACATACCTGACTGTCAACCTTCAATACTAGTCCCAAAT
>NW_025852679.1:0-2220 GCF_002878395.1 Capsicum annuum | reverse complement strand
GAGGTCACAACATTTCAAACATAAATTATGATAGAATCTCAAAATTAAGGATAGAATCTCAAAATATGATCCACAACCAGAAATTAGATCTATGGTGACAGTTGTAAAGCCGTTGCAATAGACCAAAAAACCGTTGCCATAGACCTATCACAACGGTTCTGCAAGCATCCCATAGGTGGGCATTGCGATCGGTCTATTGCAACGGTTTCTGGAATGGTTGTCTAAACCATCGCCATAGGTAGAGCTATGGGGACGGTTTCTGGAAACCATCGCCATAGATAGACCTATTGTGATTTTTCTTTTTTGAACGACTATTTTCATCTATTGTGACGGTTTATAATTGTTGCAATAGATGATATTGCAACGGTTACTAACCATTCGAATAGCAGCTATTGTGACACAGTTGTTGTTGGAACGCCTTTTGACTACCTATTACAACTATTTTATTACTTATTGGAACACCTATTTTCATCTATTGCAATGACATTAAACCGTTGCATTAGCATCTATTGCAACTCTTTTGTTATTCTGTTGCAACGCTTTATAAATTATAACACAATATATACACATCACAAAACAAAACCATTCATTAATAATCTCATAATTCAAAATATGCAACAAGCTAGTAATTTAAACCCAAAAGTAAAATGTAATCAAGTCCAAAATGATTAGTTAAGTTTTTACACTGTAGCAAGTTCAAGTCACGATAAGTTTTAAAAATTTCAACACAAAATTATTGATATTAGAGAATTCGTCCACAACCCAAAAATCTTCTCAAGTAAGGTCAATATCTTCATCATTTTCTTCGTATCTTTCTTCATTTTGGACACCAATAAAAAGAGAACAAATAATATAAATTAGCACTTAAATGACAACATAAAAAGGACTATTCCGCAATCAAATAAGTACGTAAATCACATATAAGTTAGCCAGTGAAGAGACAAATCAACCAATCATGGTTAGAAAGAAATACAAACATCCAAATGTGAGATGATAAAATTTAAAGACCAATTGAAATTGCCAAAAGAGAAAACTGCAACTTCATATTTATATAGGTCTAACATATATGTGAACCAGTTAGCACGCAGTTCCACAGTTCAAAAGAAAAAACTTGATTATTCTCTAGTCTAACAATTAGATGTCCTATAATGCTGAAGCGACAGCACTTCCAAAATTACATAATACTATTTTTGAGTTTCATTTGTCATAGCCCATACGTACCAACTTATTTACATATTTAACATGTTTAACAGAATAAACCTTACACAAACCTTTCTTCTATCAAATCAAAATCAGATCTGTTTAGTGATTATTAGAGAACTCAATACACGACGGGAAGTTGAAGATGACTTGAAATTAATAGATGTAGGATCGTTGTGAATAGCAGACAGGAAATATTCTACAACACAAATGCAAAAAACAAACAGTAAAATGAATAACTAAAACTGTTGGCAAACTTGACAAAGGCCTAATAGCTCATGCTGATGTTGTTCCATGCATTGGTACTTTACAATGATCTACATTCTACGATATATGAGATATTTGGTAGAGATTAAGGTTATAAGTTTATAAGGTTGTTTACTAATATAAGGTTATAAGATTAAACGGGTGTCACACCCCTTTTTTAACCAAAAAGATTCGATTTTAAGTTTGAAAGGGTTTTCATTATTAAGTGACAAAATGGAGATTTGTTTTGAAAAAGACTTTTTATATTCAAAACTCAGAGTCACCACTTGTCATAATTCGGTGTGCCAAGTCACCTTTGGAAATCCTTTTCAAAAGGGTTTTGACTCTTTAAGACTGGTTTACGAACAGAGATTCCAGCTAAGGAATTCTGTTGACCGAGGGAAAGCTGTTAGGCACCCCTTGATCTCGCAGTTCGACCACGGTCACTCGGTGGAATGTATCGGCTAATTTGGACACTATAAAATGTACAAACCACATAAACACACAAAAAAAAAAACAAATCAAATAAAATTCAAACCAAAATAATGTCCAGTCCAAATTATACAGTCCAAAAGATTGAAAAATGCGAAAATGTAAATCCTATTCTAAACTAATTTTAGACTGATGCTCTACTCGATGCCTCGGGCCTCCGTCATGAATGTCCTTCGGGTAAAAATATTTTGGTGCATTCCTCGGCGAATAAACACAAATACCTTGAGGCATTCCCCGGCCAAATGATATATTTGATCCAAAAAGCAATAAAACCAAGCCATT
>NW_025852678.1:0-7325 GCF_002878395.1 Capsicum annuum | reverse complement strand
TCTATTGAATTTTTTCCTTTCTCTTATCTTGTAAAGGATTTGACTACGGGGGTTCCATTGGCTCGCGGATGGAGTAAAAACGGGTTGTATGAGTGGCCACCGGGGGATGTTGATGGTCCACCAAAATGCAACATTTCTGTGTCATACAACCTGTGGCATCAACGATTAGGCCACCTTAATCGTCAAGTTTTAAATAAATTTTTGCATGATTTTTCCATTCCAGTTGTTGGTTCCAAAACTAATGTTGTTTGTAATTCATGCTATTCTAATAAAAGCCACAGGATGCCTTTTTGAAAAAGTTCTTTGCACAGTGTTAGTCCATTAAATTTAATTTACGGTGATTTGTGTGGGCCGTCTCCGGTAATATCGATTGACAAAAAACGATACTATGTTTTATTTGTCGATCAATTTTCAAGATATATGTGGTTATTCACACTCAAATCTAAAACAGAAGTTTTGGAAATCTTCAAAACTTTACAGTCCATGCTTGAAAGACATTTTCAAACAAAAATTTTATCCTTTTATACTGATGGAGGTGGTGAATTTCAAAAATTAGATTCCTACCTAAAAACAAACGGAATTGAACACTTAGTGTCCCCCCCCCCCCTTCCCCCATATACACCACAAAGGGTAGCTTTAGTTTAACTCCGACATCGGCATGTCATCGAGATAGCCCGCACTTTACTACACCAAGCATCCTTACCTTCTATCTTTTGGAGTTATGCCTATCATCAAGCTATTTATTTGATCAATAAGATGACTACACCCAATATCCAAAATAAATCACCTTTTGATGACTACACCCAATATCCAAAATAAATCACCTTTTGCTCTCAAACTTTAATTAAATGAGAGAGTAATTAAGGGAAAGTAACCTTTCAATGGAAGATCATACAACTTCAAAATCACTGAAAGAGATATTTGAGAAAAGGATAGAAGAAATGACAATATTATGTGTAACAATAAACAAATGTGTAAAGAACGAAAGATACAAACGGTCTCTTAACTTTATCATCCTAAACAAGATAACATTTGAGTGGTTATCTGAAGAATTTATCAGACCAAACAGTCCCTTAACTTTACATAGTAGGTTCACTTAGGTCCCTGTACTATAATGTTGAACATAAATGGTCCTTTATCTCTACGAAAAAAGGTGCACTTTCAAAAAAAAAATGTAGTGCTTTATACACATAGTAGGATCTGGGGAGGGTAGAGCGTACGCAAACCTTACCCCTATCTTAGAGGTAGAGATGATGTTTCCGATAGACCCTTGGCAAAAGATAAACAGTTCAAAGCAGTCGAGAAACAGATGCCCCTTATTTAAAATATAGAGAAATTACATCTCCTTGGAAGCTAGAGAATAATGTTAAAACATAGTATTGTAACGGTAAAATTTAAAGTTTAAACAGTAGGAACTCTGATGAAATCCTTGAACTTCAATCCTTCTAGCTATATTCCGAAATGAAATTTCAGTAATTGCTTTTAAAACTAAAACTAGAGAATCACCATATAAATGCACCTTTCCATTCATTTAATAAATAACATTACCAAATAAAATGAGTGTGTGATCGTGTTAACCATTGTGAGTTCATGAACTCAAAACTTTAGTAATGCCCAACTGATTAATATCACTAAAAATTCTATCAACTCAAAAATATGTTACAATATGAAAGAGATCACATCTCCTTAGAAGCCACACGTTGTTTGAAGCCGATCATGGTTCAGGAGTATTTGGCCTCTTTATATGATCTTCGGCAATCTTCACCTCTTCAGCTAGCTTCTAGGTTGAGTTAGGCCTAGGGTCTATTTCTTTAGCTCATCACATAAATAATCAAGAAGTGAATTAGAATTTCAGCTAATATAACAATACATGAGGGAGATACAACAAATGAGCTTGTAAGGCAATATTCTTGTTAATCAATGTCGCAGAGCGGCTAACGAGCCGCACTGCATTCTGCAGTTGCTATGCCGGTGCTAAATGGTCCTTACTGACAGGGACAGAGCCAGCCTTAATGCTACCTAAACGATTGTTGAAAGGCTTAAGAGAGGTCAGGAAGGACAAATCAAAGTGAAGGGTGGTTCATAGATCAGTATGACCTTCAGTGGGAAGGGGTCAGGTTCACTCCTTCTCGAGGAAGGGATTCAATGTATTCAGCAAAACACAGTAGCTTTATCATATTTAGTTTGTGAAAATATTTAACTCCCAAAAAAAGATTGTGGTTCGGAACCAATAGACTAAAAATCCTGGCTCTGCTTTGCTTACTTAGTAATGTTTTCTTAGGATGATGTTTGGATCTATCCTAAATAAAGACTTGTACTATATGTCTATGTTGCTGGAACTCTTTAAAAAGGTTGTCACACCTGTGTCTAATCCTCAAAAAATACATAACTTTTGAAGGATCTGTTGTTTCGGGTACAAAATCTGGATGTTTTCAAAACCACTTCAACACAAGTTCAAGATTATATTAAGAACACATATGAAGTTTTTCAACACCTTCAACAAAGTTCAATATGAATTATCAAAGAAGTGAGTTATTTTTTAAAAAAAAAATAAGATGAAATAGAATAAGAATCAAGTCCTCCGAATTCACGGAGTATCCTTAGGGAATTAATTCCCCTCAAGTACCCGAGGTTGTGGAATTTTTCCTCCCAGGATAAAATGATTCACAATTCGACAGTAGCGGTACTTCAAACTATTGAATTCGTCGAACACACTCAACAACAGCTTGATCACAATGAGTTTTTGGAAGTAGAAGAGTGTTTATAATTCTGAAAATTTTCCATTACTACTTGTGGAAAAAAATGCAAGTATTTATAACCATCAAGTGCCTCTTACAAAAGAAAGCAATGGTTTATCGGAAAGGTGTATCCCGTTATGACTTGGTAGAAAATCAGTATCTTAGTTCTATTTCGTTTGACTGCAGATGCTGATTTCAGGTACACAGGATTAGAAAGGTCAGAGATATTAGCAAAGGATTTGGAATGGTTTAGGCAGCAAGGTCATGCCATCCCGGAACCGTCAGCTCCTGGTGTCAGCTATGGTCATTACTTAGAGGAGCTATCATAAAAGGATCCTCAAGCATTTATTTTGCCATTTTTACAACACCTACTTTGCGCATTCAGCTGGAGGTCGCATGATAGGGAGAAAGGTCAGTAATGTCGTCTTTGAAGTTTTTAGCATTATTCTACGTTGTACTTCTTGATACTGTGGTATATAAAGCTAGATTTTCATCATAGAAATATGGAATGAGAGAAATAAGGGTATCTGAGGACACCCAAGGGTGTGGCGTAGTAGTCAATGAAGTGGGAGGAGAAATATGATGAGGTTCAAATCCAAGCGGTGGCAAAAAAAAACACACTAGGCGGTTCATTCCATTTACCTCAGAGTTACATCATACCTGTACTCAGTGAAATAGCCAAAGTGAGCACAAGCTAGACTTCACACCGCCATCATAATTTTTTTTCTTTTCGAAGGGTATCCTAGGCAACTTATGTGGAGAACATGGTTCAGTAAACTCAATTATTACGCCATAGTTTCACATGGATGTGACGGTGGACAGTTTAGTTCATACCACAACAATACGCTTCTGTCACAAACAACTTAGTTCATAGGTCTTCGAATTTTCTGAATTACATTTTTCTCCTTCTTACCATATTGCTGTTCGATCCCTTTTACTCGTTAGTACTTCCAACTTTGATGGATAGTTGAAATATTACTAGTTCCTGTCGTCATGATCACTTAGTCCTAACATTAACTTCGTCCGTTGAAATTATGATTACAGTAGCAAACAAACTAAACAACATTGTAAAAACAAAAAATTTCAGCATTCATCAGTGTTAAAAATATCCGGCAGACAACACTAGGTGATTTCTTCCAATCTGTTCTAGCCATGGTGGACAAAGTTACCAGGTGGGAGGTGATAGGTATCCCGTTTAGTTAGTCGAGGTGTGTGCAAGTTGTCCCGAACACCAAGGCTATCAAAAAAAAGAAAAAGAAAAAGTCCAGCAGATTATAAATTTTTAAGTTACTCGGACTCTTCACTTTCGGTGCTGCACCCATGTCGACACGACATGGGTGTGGGTGTGAGATCCGTACCCGATCTGGTCAACCAATTTTGGGTACTTTGATCAAAATCGACTAGGAATGTTCTGAAATATTTGTAACACCCCGCATTTCGGAAGAGAACGAAAATCGTCATTTCCTTCACGTAAAGGTTTCAAAAGCCATAAATCCTATAAAAGTTTAGTGTGTTAATAAATTATGTAGTGTGAAAACCTATTTGAGTGTGAATTGAGATCATAGAGCTCCCCAAGCTCAAGGAAAAGTTGAAAGTTTTCCTGTCGTTTGAATTTTAGTGAGCGTTGAAACTTAGGTCAACTTCAATCGACCATTACTATTTTTATATATTAAATTAGAGTGCCTACTATATATTAAATGAAAGGTCTTCTAATTATCTTTTCAATTATACCAATTTGGCAAAAATCTGACACCCGAGGAAGAAGTTATGGCTTTGCAAAATGGAGTGTGTCGTGCAGCATAAGGTGTGCGACGCACACCCTAACTTATGCCATAAGGTGTGCGACGCAGAACCTAATATGTGCGATAAAGAGTGCACCGCACAACCTATATTATGCGATAAGGTGTGCGCCGCATACATTATTACTCAAGTGACTTAAACACTTCGTTTTTGGGGCAAAATGGTCCTTTTCCCACCCTTATTTAGCCATAAACACGAAATTCAGACTCCAAATACCCCAAAATACACCTTCATTCATCAAAATTGCTCAAGAACTCTCCTTAGGGTTTCAAAATAAAAACCCAAGCAACTCAAGATTCAACCGTGGGTTTTTGAAACTAATTGCATATTTGAAATCCCCAAAATGTAGGCTTCAAGAAGCACCTATCATCTTCGCATATAGAGGTACGTGGGGTTATCCTAAAAATTTCATGGGCTTTAAAAAATTCATGTTTTCAAAAATGGGGGTTTTGAAATTATGAATATGATTATGTTTTAAACGTTTTATGATATTGATTTGGTCTTTAGGCCTATTCCCAAAGTGTTTTGATATATAATATATGTATATGCATGTATTCCAAAAAGATGTTAACTTGAGAGCATGAATTATATGAAATCCCTCTCTTGATATGGTTTTGTTTTGAATTCCCATATGATATGAAATGTTTGAAATTTTCTTGACAAGCATGACATGAGATATTTCGGAAATGGTTATGACTTTTGACTTGCAAGGAGAGGGTTGCTTTGCATGAGAGAATGATATGACATTGATGGCTTGCGATTCGGGTATGACGATACCCTACGGAATATGATATTTGATTGAATTAAATGAAGTTTGAATGCACTAATTTTACATAAGATAGTTGGATGCCCGAAGAAGGCGTTTGAGTGTAAGGGCTCATCGCTGGAAACCGTGTTTGCTGACATGGGAATTCGGTACCAGGCTAAGTGATCTTGTGTACTTGACTTTATGTCATTCCCAAATTGGGACTATGGTTAGGAGCCCAAGCTAAGTGATGTTGGGCACTACTATACTTGATTGGGTCGGGACACCCTGCTGTATGATCTTGTGTGTCCTCCCCTCACTTATACTCTAATCTCGGCGGCAACCGAGGTTTGACAGTTGGTGTAAATTATGTAGGGTATTCCACCTAGCTCAACTGCATAGCATCGTTGTTGAAAAACTATTGCATTATGCCCATGTGTTTTCAAATGATTTGGTATGAAACTGCTTTATAATGGCTCCCATCTATATTTGGTAAAAAAAATATATATTATATCTTGTTTTGATTTCTCTGTGTACCAGTACTTTTGTATTGACCCTCTTTCCTCCCAGGTTTGGAGGCACAGTCTAGGGGTCCAGATAACCAGTAGATCTCTTCCGACAAGTTTGAAGAATCAAGTGGTGAGCCTTCTATATTTCGGAAGGCCTGATGTCTGCCAGTTTGTTTATTATTTATTAGTTCTGGGTCTACTGGGGGCCTTGTCCCAGTTTTCAGATAGTTATTTGTTTCAGTCATGTAGTAGAGATTTTGTAGACGGTTTTTCAGATGTTGATAGAAATTTTGGGGCACTATTCCCCGTTATTGATTTCATATGATTCTTGATCATGTTTCCGTAATATTATTTATCTTCCGCATTTCTGTTATCATACGAATTATATGCAAGAATTACCAGACTGATAGGGGTGTTTCGGGCCTTCATGGTTCAGAATGCTCGTCACGACCAGGGCCCTAGTTCGGGTCCTAACAAACTTGGTATCAAAGCAAGGTTCATGGTCCTAGGGTGTCTGCGAAACTGCGTTGAGTAGAGTCTTGTTTATGGGTGTGTAGTGCGCCAGACTTATAAGCAAAAGGCTACTAGGCGTTTAGGGATGTCTCTCTTTCTTCATGTTCTAGTTCGTGCAATAGAGTCAGAATGTTCCTCTTTCATACTCTCATTCGTGCTATGGTGTTGCCCATACGAAAGTAACAGTCATCCTAAATTCTTTCCTTACTCTGATGTTCTCAGGTATGTCCCATTATTGGGGTGATTCAAGGGCAAAAAGTTTAGAATCTACATGATATAGTCCTTTCCGATTGGGTCACATAAGATTTTAAAAATTGTGCAAAGACTCGAAGGGAGTCTGTTAGTGCTTCAATATGTTTTGATTCTGATTTAAACATTGATCTTGATGGAATCGTGCTTTCCAGATTAAGGAATTAAGTGCATCTAGTTTCTCTCAAAATCTTGTTACAGATGTGGACAATGTATAGAAGAATGGTGGAACTGCATTTCCACCCGAATAGTAGCATAAGTTAAAGTTTCGTTGTCATGACCTATCGGTAATGAAATTAGACCAAGGAGTTGGTGATGTGAAGTCATAAATTTAGAAGTCAGAGTGAGGGTGATTTTTGTGTAAATAAATATTTCTGTTGAATAACCGATGTTTGAGGATGATTTACCCCTTTATAGTGATAAACTAATGTGGTAGCTAGTAGCACATGTGGATGGTATGGTATCCCATGGGGGAAGTATTTTACTCAGATTTTTATTTATACAGAGTAAGATGTGTATTCTTAGACCATTAAATATTATGTGTCAATTTTCTATCTCTTGTAATATGTAATCTTGTTATCATGGTGTTTTTGAAAAAAAAAAATTTAAGTCTAGTAAAGCCATATTGGTACGCTATGTCGAAAGTGGTTTAGTTCATCAGAGGCTTGGTGATATCCATGTTAAGTGTTATAATCTAAGTTTGAGTTTTGAAGGTTGAACCGCCAGAAATAAGTGTACGAGTATTATACGATAACTATTGGGGTTATAGAA
>NW_025852677.1:1615-2549 GCF_002878395.1 Capsicum annuum | reverse complement strand
TGTATTAGCATTGCTTGTGATTTTGTTTGTGTTTTCACTTTTGTGAAAACACAAACAAAATCACAAGCAATGCTAATACACTCGTAATGCCAAACAAAGCCAATACGACTCCAAAAAAAAAGCTCGAATTCTGAAATTGTCCCCAGCAGAGTCGCCAGAGCTGTCACACCCCTTTTTTTACTCCAAAAAGATTCGATTTTACAGTTCGAAAGGGTTATTATTTTCCAAGTGACAAAAAATGAAAATTTGTTTTGAAAAGGATTATTTATATTCAAAACTCAGAGTCGCCACTTGGCATAATCCGTGTGCCAAGTCACCTTTGGAAAACCCTTTACAAAATGATTTAGACTCTATAAAACTGATCCGCGATCAGAGATTCTAACTAAGGAATTATGTTGACCGAGGGGAAGAGGTTAGGCACCCCTCAGTCCCGTGGTTCGACCATGGTCGCTTGGTCGAGAGTATCGGCTAATTAGACACCACAAATATATAAACCACACAAAGAACATAAACAAACATCAAACAACAATCCAAAAACTAAAATAATAGTGTCCAGTCCAATTATTACAACCCGAAATGAAAAAAAAAGGTATTGAAAAATAAACCTACGCTAACCTACATTAATCCTAAACTACGATCCAATGCCTTACCCGATGCTTTTGGCCTTCATCACGGACGTCCTCCGAATACATAATAGGTCGGGGCATTCCCCGGTGAATCAACACAAATCCCTCGGGGCATTCCCGGCCCAATGAATACAATAGATTCCAATGCATAAATTGAAACCACTCCACAAACATTTCATCATTTTAACAATCACAGATCCTAAACTTTGCCTACCCAACCTACTTTTGCCTATCCATTGTCGGCCTAAACATGATACTATCGGATTTATAACTTGATATTTATTCCAAACGAAACATAACAACAATAA
>NW_025852677.1:0-1515 GCF_002878395.1 Capsicum annuum | reverse complement strand
GGCCCAATGAATACAATAGATCCCAATGCATAAATTGAAACCACTCCGCAAACATTTCATCATTTTAACAATCACAGATCCTAAACTTTGCCTACCCAACCTACTTTTGCCTATCCATTGTCGGCCTAAACATGATACTATCGGATTTATAACTTGATATTTATTCCAAACGAAACATAACAACAATAAACTCAAAGGTAATCCAAATTCATCTTATCAACCTTGCAATTCCCATCGCTAATTTCATACTCAATCACATGATTAACACATGCTTCGACTATCAATTCACAATACTATTTCAGCAATCAATCAATAATACTCAATATTCATCATTCAACTCACGCATAAGATAAAGAGAAAGTCAAGACGACAATAATCAACCACTCACCATGATAAAAATGAATTAAGAATAAGAATAAGATAAGGAGATGACCTTAACTTGGGGCTTTTATTCGACCAACTTGAACTGACAAAAGACCCAGGACCAATGAACCACTACTGACAGACCTCAAACTCAAACTCCCGAATCGAATAAAACCAGTTCAAACCACGATGACCCCCAAAACCAGACTCAAACAGAAGTCCAAAAATGTGTGTGAATATCTGAGCCTAAAAATATGAGAAAACCTAAAAAATCTAGTTGCCAGAACTCCGTGAACGCAGATAGTAGCACGAATAGTGAGAAAAGGATTGAATTTCCGGCGAATTTTAATGTTTTCTAAATGGAATCGCCTGAAAAAGATCAAAAACAGTCAGCTCAGGCGAAGAGGTCGCCGGCCAACTCAAACCCACCACATTCCTATCGATTTCCGTTTAGCTTTACCGATTCGACCCTTGTTCGTCTCTCTCTCGATCTCTCATATCTCTCACTGTTCAGAACTGTCTCCCACTCACTACTGTCTCTCCATCACTCGCCCTTCACTATGTGTGGTGTTTGTGATTTGTGCGTTAGTCGTGTGCGTAGAAAAAATTATGTTGTATGCGTATTCAGTGAAGTGTGGGTGTGGTTTTTGGTTCTTGCGTATGTTTCTGGAAGAACCAAAGAATTGGAAGAAGACGTATGTGTGTCTATTGGTGAATCCATATGCCTGTGATGGTGTTGAAGTTATTGTGGGTGAGAAAAAGGAGAAAGAAAACTGGAATCCCTCTGTTTTATGCTCCCTTCTCTGTATATTCTCTGTGTATGTGTTTTGTGATCTTAGGAGAAAAAAAGTGTGAGCTCCCCTTTTTTTTTGTACTCTATGTATATCTATATACTATAATGAAAACTACCCAAAACCAAAAATGGTCCCCCCTTACCCCTTTCCTAGAAGGTTTCTTTTCTCAATTCAAGAATGGAAAATCCTCACTCATCACGTGGGCTCCCGGTGAGTCTTTATCTTTTTTTTATGTATCCCATAAGAGAGGGAGGGTATGTAGGGGTAGGGGTTAGGTGGGGTAGGTGGTGAGATTGGGTATGTGAGGTGTTAAAATTTAATAGGGAGGGGTTGTTAGAATAAGATAAAATTAGTTAGG
>NW_025852676.1:1680-38753 GCF_002878395.1 Capsicum annuum | reverse complement strand
TTGTAAGCACACCAGCATTTTTGAAAAAAAAAATACTTATGCAATAAGAATACATATGCAGAGCAATATGCAGTTGTTAATAATTTTCAATACAACAAAATACATCTGCAAAATACATATTATGTATTTTAAATGTTCATATTTTTTATGTTGTATATCTTTTCATTAATTTACAACTGCATGGAAAGTATTTTCATATTTATGTTTCCATAATTATAATTTTCACAAATCTAAAAGATCATACCGTCATACGGGTACACAAAGCCTCGTTCTCACTGAGTATGTCATTACACTTTTCAATGAGTGTTGTGAAGGTATATGAAGCCTCCTGCCTATTTGCACAATTCCATTTTGCAAACAGTAATCGAACTTCCTTAAGAAAGTCATAAATTGACAGTTCTCTAGTTGATACAAGCACTCTATTTATTGACTCCGCAATGTTTGAAGTCAAAGTCCATCCTCAGTTAACTGTTGCATACGACCTAGCCCACTTTTCGTAACCCGCCAATTTCAAATATTTCTTCACCCTAATATCAACTGCCTCAACTTTTTCCATTAACATGTGGAATTCTGACTTTGAATATGATTTGACCATTGAATAAAAGATCTCCAACAATGCATCGTGTGACTTTCTGTAAAGTTTTTTCATATTTCCCCATAGATGTCACATACATGTATAATGTGGAACATCTTCGTACACATCACCAACAACCTTTATGATGCTTGGATTCCACTACAAAAAATAGATCAAATTATGGGAGTTAATTTTACAGTTTGTGGAGGTTTAAAACCCCTGCAAAATATTATTACGGCGGTTTCCAAAACCCCCGAAATCCGAGCCGTCACAAATAATTTGTGGCTGTTTTTTTTTTCGACCCCCATAATTAATTTACGGCGGTTATTTTTCGGCGGTTACGATCCCCTTAATTAATTTGCGGCGGTTATTGACCCCGGTTATTCTAAATTTAATTTTTTTATAATTAACTTTTATTTAACACTTGTGGGAGTTAAAACCTCCGCAATTATTTATTTTTTTAAAAAAAATTAGTAGGGCCCATGAATTTTTAATAACTAATTATAGATTCTAATTTTAGCTCAAATTTAATTGTTCCTTTAGACATAACCTACAATCCAATATTTGTTCAATTCATATATCATTAATACAACAGAGTAATTAAACATTGTAATTGACAAGCATATAAAAAGTAAATTGAACATTAAACTTCAAAATTAAATTTTCAACATTAACATCTTCAAAATCCAAATTTTCATCATTAACTAGTATCTTCAAACTACAAAATCAAATTTAAACACAAAACTTTTAATATTCTAAGATTCACTCCAACCACACAATTACATCATCATAATTAAATATCCAAGACAAATGCAACGAAATCGAATAATGTCAATAGGATCATTATCATCACGTGATATCCTTACATTCATAGGCGAAATGGATCCACGAGCCGCATCACTTGGCTACATAAAAATACAAAGTATAAGAATCAATCGATAAACTTTCAGTCCTTATTATAAAATATTTATTATGCTACATATTATGTTTGCATATTATGTTATTGTTTCATGTGAGAAAAAGATATGCTTACAGCCAAAAGCATATTACAATAACTATATCACCTACCAATCATGACAGGAGTTCCTTGATTCTCAAAATGCAACTCCGATTCTCAACACTTTTCAGGAAGTTCAGCTCCAGATCTAACATTTATGATTTTGCAACTAAGCTATTCACAAAAGGAATGTAAAGGCTAATTCCAGAGAGCATACTTGGTGAAATAGTACTGCCTCCAAAATACAAAAGACCTCCAAGAAGACCTGCAAAGAAGGATTGTGGAAAATCAGGCCGGGATATGTTTGGAAAGAAGAATATCAACTCATGCGGTAGTTGTGGGGCTAAGGGTCACAATAGGCGCTCTTGTAGGAAAAATCGCAAATGATACATTTCTTCTTCTGTATTATTTCTTAAAACTTTTTTTTTTCATTTTTTATAATGATGAACTAATTTAGTTTAGTTAATGCATTTATGAATCATTTGACAATTGAAGACAGTAATATCTGAATAATGGATTTATATATGTTTCAAAATCTGTACATTACATATGTATTTTCAAGCAGCAGTTCATACGTATTTTTGACATAGTAAATATATTTTAGGTTAAAGGTGGTAACTTTGATTAACCAAACAAGTATATGATTCATAATTGTTCAAAGATTTAAATATATGTGACATGCAAATATATGTTTGAATTGCATAATGTTATTACTGCATATGTATTTATATTGTAAAAATACATTTGATGTATAATCCATATGTATTTTAAAAAAAAATATAATCACTGCATATATATTTTGTAACTAAAATCAAACCTATAACTGCATAAAAAAGTCAAATTTATCTTTAATTCAGATTCTCTTGTATAATGATTTTAAACGAACACATATCAAAATTAAATATTAGGTTTGATCAATATGTATTTTCCAACAACTTTATATTAACACGAAATATGTATTTTTTTGGAAAATATTTATAATGTATAATCCATATGTATTTTATAGCAAAATATCAATACTGCATATATATTTTGTAAATAATTGCATTAAAATGTCAAATTACACTTTAATTTAAATCCTAATTTATAATTATAGTTAATGAAAATATACTAAAAATGCATATTAGGTATGTTGCACTTGTATTTTTGTAATGTTTCATTCTAACATTTCATATGTATTTTTTTGCTGAAAAATAATTGATTTATACTACATATGTATTTTTAAGCATAATATGAAAACTACATATGTATTTTTTAACTAAATCTCACAGTAAAATGTTGAACTCCATAAATCTCACACTACATGTTATATTTAACAATATAGGAATGTGGTGAAAAACTTTAAAGAACAACAACAACATACTAAAATACATATTAGGAATGGTCCATATGTATTTTTGCAATATTTAATTTTAACACTGCATACGTATTTTTAGTCTAAATAAAATTGGTTTATACGATATATGTATTTTTAAAGATAATATAAAAACTGTGTAAGTATTTTTTAACAAAATCTCACGGTAAAAGATAGAACTCCATGAAATAGAACCAATTCAAAAGATAAAAATTAGTCTGTACAATCAAAACCTACATCCATAAACTAGTTTCTAAAGTACAAAAAGTCAAAAATCAATCAACCATCATATATCAACAACTTTAGTGACACTAGTTATTTTACTTTGCCTTGCAGGCCTCATGGGTGCTTCAACATCACTAATGACATTTGCTTCTTCTTTTCGGATCCCATAATCCCACAAAAGTGCAACATATCTTGTACGGAGTGCATTGGGGTCGAACTCAGTCGCAATAACTTTGTGACCATAAGAAAGGTACTCTACATACATAATCATAAAGACACCACAATCCTTACAAAAAAAATAAAATTTGATTAAATAGTGAAATATATTTTGTAAAGAAGATACAATTTTGGTATATGTAATTTCAGTAAGTTACTGTTCATGCATATGAACCCCCTGTTTTCAGGCTTACCTCATCTAGCATACCAGTACATTCTACGTACTGACGTATACTTTCTGTTTATGCTATGATGTCTCATATCATAGGTTCAGATGCTTAGGTTCCTGACCGCGCTTAGCCAGATTTAGTCAGCAATATTAGATTACAGTATTGAGTCCTCATCTATCAAGGATATGTTGTTATTTCAGATTTACAACAGACTCAATATATTTAGTAGTCAAAGTTAGTTGGTGACTTGTCCCATCAACTCCAGGTTCAGATAGTTAGAGGCTTTCAGACTAGACTATTCCAGATAGATGATCAGCTTTTAATATTTATTTATCAGTATTTGATTTTAGTTATGAACCTTATGGTAGATTTAGCCTAATTTCCATATTATTACAGTGCTATTATTCAGTGATTTCAGCAGGTACCAGTCATGGGTTAGCTTGTGGTCCTTCAAAATTATGAGCATTGTGTGACGTTTGGGGTACAGACTCAGGGCGTTACAAACTTGATATCAGAGCTAGGTTCAATAGAGTCCTAGGGAGTTTGAAAGTCACATCTATTAGATTCTTGTGCATTGTTGTGTATTGCACCACACTTATGTACAAGAGGCTATGGGATATTTTTAGGAAAAGTTTTACTTCTTTCAGTATTCATATCATGCGAGTAAGCATGAGCTCAAGTTAAACTCTCTGTATAATTCAAGTTTCCCTTTCATTTATAGAATATGCCTCCCAAAAAGACTAGTGGAAGAAGAACGGGAAACCATCCAGCACATCCGCCCGTCCAGCCAGATCCCCTAGATGAGCATGTTTCCCATGCAGAATTTAGAGCAGCTTTCACCACTCTAGCTCACTATGTGGCATCCCAGAATGAATGTCCAGCTGCTATTTAGGCTAACCCAGTGGCCAATACTGCTACAGCTAGAGTTAGGGACTTCACCCGAGTAAATCCCCCATCATTTATAGGGTCTAAGTTAGATGAGGACCCACGGAAATTTCTTGATTAGGTACACAAGTCACAAATATTATGGGGGTGACTGCTAGTTAGAGTGCTGAGTTAGCCGCATATCAGTTGCAGGATGTGGCTCACTCATAATTCAAGAAGTGAAAGGCATAGAGGGCCTCAGATGCAGGGCTCATAGACTAGGAGAAGTTTTCCACTGCTTTTCTGGATAGGTTCTTCCTTCTGGAGTTGAGGGAAGTGAAGGTTTTGGAGTTTATTAATTTGAAGCAGGGCAACATGACAGTGAAAGAGTATTCTCTCAAGTTTACTCAATTATCCTAATATGCCCCTCATGTGGTAGTAGATAACATATGTAAGATGAGTAATTTTATGTCGGGTGTGTCTAACAGTGTGGTCAAGGAGTGCAGGACCGCAATGCTGATTAAAGAGATGGACATATCTAGGATCATGGTCTATGCTCAGTAGATAGAGGAGGCTAAGAATAAGGAAAAGAAGAAGGAGAACAGAAGGGCGCGAACAGATAGCTTCAACTTCACTCAGCCTAAGTCAGAGGGTGAAAATTATTCTCAATTCTACCCAAAATCTTTAGTTCTAGCTCCATCTTCAGCCAGTGCTCCAGTGCTGAAATTTAGAGATGGTAATAAAAATAGGGCGCTAGGCCCTAAACCTTAGGGTAGTGTTAGCAGTGCCCGAACAAATCCTCTTTGCCAAAAATATGACAGAAACTATCAGGATATCTGCAGAGTTGGCAACGACGTATATTTCAGGTGTGGTAAGCCAGTTCATAGAATCAGGGATTGTCCTCTGTCAGATTCTCAGGGTCATTATAATCATCCTTCAACTCATTTCGATCGCCCAAATCAGCAGGGTGTCGCTTCTAGTGCCACTAGTGGGTAACGCCCAAACAGGAAAGTTCTCCTAATGTGGTCACTGGTACGTTACAAGTTCATCATTTACATGTTTATGCTTTTATAGATCCAGGAGTTTCTGTGTTTTGTAACTCCTTATAAAGTTGTAGACTTTGGAGTCAGTCCCGAAATCCTAGTAGAGCCCTTTTCAGTCTCTATCCCAGTGGGTAAATCTATCATAGCCCGGCGGGTATACAAGAATTGTTTGGTTATGGTATCTCAGAATAGTATTACAGGCCCTCAGAACCCATCAGTTGTTCGCCAAATTCAGTAATTGCAAATTTTGGCTAAGGTCAGTAGCTTTCCTTGGTCATATGGTTTTCATTGATGGCATTAGAGTTGATCCTCAAAAGATTGAAGTAGTAAGAAACTGGCCCAGGCCCATCTCTTCATCAGATATTAAGAGTTTCTTGGGTTTGGCTAGTTATTACTGACGATTTGTTGAAGGATTTTCATCTATTACAACCCCCATGTCCAGATTGAATCAGAAGAAAGTCAAATTCTAATAGTCAGATTCTTGTGAGAAGAGTTTTCAGGAGTTGAAGAATCGACTAACTACAACCCTAATTTTAACTTTACCAGATGGTTCAGATGGTTTTGTTGTGTATTGTGATGCTTCCAAAGTCGGTTTGGGGTATGTTTTGATGCAGAAAGGTATGGTCATAACCTATGTCTCTAGACAGCTTAAGCCGCATGAGAAGAATTACCCCACTTATGACCTTGAGTTAGCAGCTGCAGTATTTGCCTTAAAGATTTGGAGGCACTATTTGTATGGGGTTTATGTTGATGTGTTCACATTTCATAAAAACCTGCAGTATGTATTTTCTCAGAAAGACCTGAACCTGTGTTAGAGAAGGTAGTTAAAGTTGTTGAAAGACTACGACATGAGTATGTTGTATCATCTGGGCAAGGACAATATAGTGGCTAATGCTCTCAGTGGGATGTCTACGGGCAGTGTTGCTCACGTGGAGGATGGTAAGAAGAAGTTAGTTCAAGAAGTTCATCAACTTTCCTGACTAGGTGTCTGCTTAGTCGTTTCAGCAGAGGGTAGTATATGGGTGCAGAATGGTTTGGAATCCTCTTTGGTTTTTGAGGTAAAAGAAAAGCAGGACAAAGATCCTAGTTTAGTAAAACTAAATAAGTCAGTCAGAGATCAGAAAGTAGAGGTTTTCTCCCAAGGGAGAGATAGTGTGTTACGCTCCAAGGTAGATTATGTGTGCCATATGTATATGGCATTAGATGATAAATTCTTGTAGAAGCGCATGGTGCGCGCTACTCAATTCACCTAGGATCCACCAAGATGTACCACAACTTGCGGGAAGTCTATTGGTAGAGTGGGATGAAGAGATATATTGCATAGTTTATAGCTAAGTGCTCGAAATGCCAGCAGGTTAAGATTGAGCATCAAAAGCCTAGTGGAGCTACGCAGAGTACAGTATTCCCACTTAGAAGTTGGAGAAGGTGAAAACATGGATTTTGTGAAGGGTTTGCCTTGTATTCGTCGTCAGCATGATTTGATTTGGGTCATTATAGATAGGATAACCAAGTCGGCTCATTTCTTATCGGTTCATGCCTCTTATTTAGTCGAGGATTATAACAAGCTCTATGTTAGAGAGTTGGTTATATTGCACAGAGTTTCGTTAACCATTATCTCAGATAGAGGTACATAATTCACCTATCATTTTTGGAAAGCCTTCCAAAAGGGTCTTGGTACCCAAGTTCGCCTCAATACAGCCTTCCACCCTCAAACAGATGGTCAACCAGAAAGGACCATTCAAACTTTAGAAGATATGTTAAGAGCGTGTGCTCTTGACTTTAAGGGTAGTTGGGATGGCCACTTGCCCTTAATTGAGTTCGCATATAATAACAATTATCATTCTAGCATTCAGATGGCTCCATTTGAGGCACTTTATAGGAGGAGATGTAGATCTCCCATTGGTTGGTTTAAAGTAGGTGAAGCCGCAGTGGTAGGGCCTGACTTGGTATTTGATACCTTAGAAAAAGTTTAGTTGATCAGGGAAAGGCTTAAGACAGCTCAGAGCCGACAGAAATCGTATGCATATGTTCGAAGAAAGGATCTCGAGTTTGAGATTGGTGATTATGTGTATTTAAAAATCTCTCCTATGAAGGGGGTAAAGTTTATCCCCGATATGTCAGTCCTTATTGAATTCTCAGCTATTTTGGAAAGGTAGCTTATGAGCTTGAGTTGCCTTCAGACTTAGTTTCAGTGCACCTAGTGTTTCATGTCTCCTTGCTAAAGAAGTACATTGGTGACCTAACAATTGTAGTCCTGATAGAGGGCATTGATGTCCAGAACATTCTCTCTTATGAGAAAGTTCTAGTTGAAATTCTTGATCATCAAATTCGCAGACTGAGGAACAAAGAAGTTCCTCTAGTCAAAGTTCTTTGGCGGAATCAATCCTTTGAGGAAGTTACTTGGGAAGTGAAAATAGATATGCAGACTAAGGATCCTCACCTCTTCTCTGCAAACTCAGACTCAGCTCAAGGTAATAGTTTTTTGTGAATTTACTCAGTTCCATGCTCAGATTACCTATACAAACTCTGTGTCGGTTCAGTTGCATAGCATTCTCATATCATGCATACCTTCATGAAATAACTCAGTCATGTGCCATGTCTTCAGAACATGCATTAGTTATGCATGTTTAGTATGAAAACACAGTATATCAGTAGTTTCAATCATGTAATCATGCTTCAGTTATGCATGATTCACTATGTAAACTTAGTGTATCAGTATCCTCATCTTAGCCAGTCTCATTCAAGGAAGAGTGTTTCCAAGGGTGAGATATTGTAAGACCCCGCAAAATTTTAAGCTTAACTCAATCTTTTAAAGCTTGAAAAGAGGTCCCAGACTTAGAAATTTTAGCCAAGTGTTTATTCTTAGAATTATTTTAGCCTTCATTAGTTGGCGATCCTATTTTATGATCTTTACGACATTAAAATATCGATTTTTAGGTTGATTTATGATTAGGAATATCAGTAGGTGTTCTCGAATGAGTTTTGGATTGTTGAACATCGTTTGAGGCACATTTAGGAGTCCAAATTAGTGAATCAACGTGATCTCGATGAGTCACGTCGCCTATCGCGTCAATAGATATTTTTTTCCCGTTCCCAGTGCAAATTCCAATGAGCCGATGTGATTTCGATGCATTGCATCGGCCATTGCGTCGAACTCATTGACGCAGCGCGTCGGTTTGTGCATCGCTGGGGACATTTTTAGTAATTAAAAGTTCGCATTCAGAGGGGTATTTTGGTCATTTTTCCATGTTTATTCAGCCCAAAAACACGAGATTAATCACTTTTAAAGGAAAAATTCATTCACTATTCACAAATCCTCTTAAGAACAAACCTTAACCCCTCAAATTCAAGATTCAAGTCCCAATAAATTCACCACAACTTTCAAAGAATCAATTACCAAGGTATATTAGGTGTTCATCTAAGGGTTTCCTTCCACCCTTGTAGTTCAAGAACCTCTTTTAAACTACAAGTTTATTATTTTCATGAATTCCATGATTTAACTAGATTGTACTCATGTTTATGATAGTAATTGGGTTTTAAATTCAAGATCTAATTACAAGTCTCATGAAATTAGAATAGTTTGTATGGGGAAAACTATATGAATTGCATAATAAACCCTTTAATTTATAATTGATTATTGTATTCATGATATTCATGTGTTGACTAGTATTAGGTGAAATATCCATGCTCCCCAAGTGTTTGATAAATGCTTATGTGAATTAACTAGTGAAAGCATGACATGTTATTATGTGATCCCATTCATGCATAAGCTCATGTATATCAAGTGTTTGACAAAATATCTAAATGAATGCATTGTTAGTAAGCAAATATTATTATGCTTTTAAGATTATGCTATTCTTTAGTTTCCATGCTATCAAGTCCTGTGGGTATTCAATACCCAAAATCTAGTTGTTTACCTAGAATTACAGTAGCTTCAGAATAGTCTCAGTGATGTCACGTACAGTAGTACTCAGTTAATTATAAAACTCAGTGTATTCAGTCATATAACAGAACTCAGTGAACTCAATCCAGTTCAGTCAGTTAACACGATCAGTAACAGTTTCAGTCAAGCCTAGTACAGTTTAGAAATTAGTTCAGTGTTTATTCAGTTGGGAGTAGGATTCAGCATCGAGTGAACCCAAGGATGGGGGATCACCTGCCAATAGAGGGTGTGGTCCTTAGAAGCAGTCCTTGCATTCCAAAACTACGTGGCCAGCATAGGTTGAGAAATCAACCTACCAGTTGAGGGTTGATGAGGTGTTTTACCTGCTAGTTGTGGGTACCACTGCTCTCATTCAGAGCACCTGCTAGATGAGGGTAACTCAATAATTTCTCTTTACTCGTGTCACGGTATTGACACCCTTGCAGTTGGGGTTACAGGTTAGACTCTAATTAGTTCAGAGAAGGGCATGTCAGTTAGATGATTACCTCCCACAGTTTTAGTTTCAATCTCTGTATAGAACTCAATTCAGTTCTATAGAACCAGGACTATTAGACACAGTCACCCAACTCAGTATAGAACTCAGTTTAGTTCTATAAAATCAAGACTGTCAGAAATAGTCACTCAGTTAACAGTAATACAGTTATCACTAAATCCTCAAATATCAGTTATTTAGTTATCAGAACTCAATACCCAATAATATGATCTCAGTTACAGTATACGTAGTCATGTGCATAGTATTGCATAATCAACATGTACAACAGTTTTAAATATACATGTAGTCTCATTCAGTTATGTTCATGTTACTTAGTCAGTTACTGTCCATGCATTGAACCCCATGCATTCAGCCTTACCTCATCTAACATACCAGTACATTTCGCGTACTAACACATACTTTCTGTTTGCACTATGATGTCTCATATCATAGGTTCAGACGCTCAGGTTCCTGACCGCGCTTAGCTAGATTTAGTCAACAGTATCAGATTACAGTAGTGAGTCCTCATCTATCGAGGATATACTTTTATTTTACTTTTACAGTATACTCATTATATTCAGTAGTTGGAGTTAGTTAGGGACTTGTCCCATCAACAACACGTTCAGACAGATGTTCAACTTTCAGTATTTAGTTATCAGTATATGATTTCAGTTATGAACCTTATGACAGATTTAGCCTAATTTTTGCATTATTATAGTGTTAATATTCAGTGATTTCAGCAGGTATCAGTCATGGGTTAGCGTGTGGTCTTTCGAGATTATGAGCATCGTATAACATCCAAAGTGCAGACTCGGGGCATTACATTATTAAATAATTTACCCAACCCTTTCCTATTTTTGTGGTAAGTTTGGGCTGATTGACCCATTGGCCCAACAACCTCAAGCAGCAACACCCTTACCTTTTTTTTCAATTTGCTCTAGACCAGTCTAATACACTAGTCCGACTTGACCCACATCTAACTCACCTGATTCCACCTCTTTACCCGATTAACAATACCAATAGCTAAATAACAATAATTTCAATGAACAACAACATCAACAATAATACCAACATACACTATAATAACAATCAAGGACAACCAACAACAACAAACAACCAATTTCAAACAGTGAGAAAAACTATATTCAATAACCAAAAATAATAACAACATTCAACAGCCGACATCAACAACTTCATTCAACACCTTAAACGACAAAAACCAAAACCAGCGTGAACAACGTCTTCAGTCGAATGGCTACAACATCCAACAAACGGCCAACAGTAATGTCAACAGTGACAACTCTGTTAATCGGCCAAACAACAACCAATCTTCCATTTTAAATTTCTACCCTCAAAATTTTTATCTCACATTGCCAAATCAGTCAAGAAGTGAAATTTTGGGTTTCATATAAACCCCTCCCCCTCATTGTTTGAGGGAGGAGGAGAATGTTTTGGTGAAAATTGAGGACTCGAAAGGAGCATTCCTCTAATCCTACGTAACCAAATAATTCAAGAAGGAATTTCTTTAAAACATTCAATCCCGATGAATTTTGTTAAACTTCGATGAATTAGCAGTGGGTTCTAAGAATGGTGAAACCCTTTCAATTTAAGCTAGTTTATTCCGGTTCGCTGCCCGAAGAAAGGTAAACACCTTCTCTATATTTAGTTATTTCTTCTTATTATTCTTTTTATAAGTAGGGATTCCTTTGTTATCGTAGTAATTGTGGGGTTGTTCGCTGGTATTGTTGATATTGTTTGTCGTTGATGTGATTGTATTCACGAGTTGTCAGTTGTGTTGTATCATAATTTATGCTTGTTTCATGATTAATTCTGGTTAACTTTGTTGGTTTGGTCGTATGTAATTTTGGGATGCTGCTAAAATTGGTTCTTTGCATCTTGATTCTAACAAATTCCTATAAGAAACAACTCAGATTGTTCATTCTTGCTTAAGTGACAGTATGTTTACATGTGAGTTTTGTTTAGATCAAGATAGCACTATCTGACGGCCTGTCCTCGTCCCAAGGGTTGGTCCTTGGTTTTGATGTTGTGTAGTCTTGTATGATCATACATATGAAATATCGAATTTTGATCCTTTTACTTGAGTGTTGCCGTAGTAAGTTTAGTTGTTTGGTGAAGGTTTAACATGGACCAATCTTGCCCGTTGTATGAACAACGATTGGTTTACTGGGATGCCTTTTGTTATTTTATTCAATGTTGTTAAGGTTGGCAAATTCCAAGTAAATGCATAAGTTGTTGATATTACATAATACATGAATTACGTTATGACCTTAAGTTATTTATGGTTTCTCTCATGGAACGCTTGGACTTAATAGCTTAATTTTCACTAATATTTGTTTCTTCAAGCTTCAACCATTTTTAAAACTATTTTAGTTGGTTGATTTATCCATGTCATATGAATTACTTAGCAAAATAACTTTGACAACTTTTTTTATGGTATGTTTTTCCTTCATTTATCATACCATTGAGTAAGTGGTTATATGAATTTCTCCCTTTTTAAAGTTATATGTTAAGAGCATTTGAATAGCTACTTATTTTTGTTTTACCACTCTTGTTTATGTGCTTCTTGGTGAGTCCAACTGGACTCCATCGCCCCTGCATTTCCTTAGGACCAAAACCATCCCTACTGGGTCAAAAATCTCCATCAAAATCTGTTCAGAGGCTGGTATACACTGATATACGCCATATATACAAGATTTATAGCTTAAAGGTGACCAGCCTAAGCCAAGATATGATGTATTATAAAGCTAAGAACTAGCATGCGAGGTTTTATAAGCTGATATACAACCTATATACATGAAAAATGCAGAGAAACATGGCTGGTATACATGTCGTATACGCTGCAGAAAAATAAACCAAAGTCCCTTAAGAATGAGCCCAAAGTTGGCTAGATTTGGAAAGGACCCAAATTTTAATTCTTCTTACTCATTTCTTTATAAATCCTATTTGATTATGTGTTTGTAACCCTTTATAAATCTCCTTTGAATCGTTACTTTTGTTTGTCTCTTTGCGTATTTTATCTTATAGTGTGATATTAGAAGGTAATAAAAATATATCTTTCTTTATGTTTTTCCTTAGAATGAACTTTTAAAAAATCAAAATGACTTTCTGTTTTCTCAATATGATAAGGTAGTTCATTTAAGTTAAAAAAAAATCTCATCGACCTAAAATCAATTTCCTTTGTGAAAGATAAAAATATTTTCACTAATTAGTCAAGGCTCATAATTTATTTAAATATACATTTTTCTTTTAAGAGAGATATTTTTTTTATCAAAAATGATATTCAAAAGTCCCTTTCTTTCTCCCTTCTATTTGGAAGAATAATTTATGAAGAAAACGGGTTTAGCTCAATCTTCTTTACACGAAATTTTCTCAAGTTACAATAGGATCAATTTTCGCTTGGTTGAATAAATGTTATTTTAAGTCTATAACAAATAGTTAAAAGTAATATTTTCCACAAAATCAAGTCTTTGCAAAAATATTAGTCACTTTAGCTAGTCAAGTTAGTTCTTTTTGGTACACCGTTTTAGACAGACGCTCCTATGTGCCTTAAAAACCTTCTTAGGGAGTAAATTGAACCCTTACCATTATCTCAAGTTTTAAAAGTTTATTTTTATTTTTGAACCTTTGAAAATCTTTCAAGTTTTCTTGATTTTTATATAAAAATCAAATGGCGAATTTGTGAATTTTCTTAAAATTATTTCAAAAATTTCTTGAATCTTTTGAAATAATTTTAAGAGGTCAAAACTATTTTCTAGCAGAATAAAACAGAAATGGCGACTCTGCTGGGGAATTATCTAGGTTCTAACAAAAAAGAATTTTCTAACATGTTGTGGCTAATTATTACGTGTTTATTTATTTAAATTTTATATAAACTTTCATTCCGTTCATATTTCTTCCATTCAAAAAATTGACATAGTCACACGTACACGTGAGGTGTGTTTCGCGCACTCGCAACTTTCTTTCAAATTCTAAATTCTAGGAGAGTTGGTGTATGCGTGTCCGAATATTTTTCTGTGTGACCTCATAGCCTTCTCACTCGAGTTGTCCACTCGGGATCCTTATGTCTAGTAAGTCAAATCTTAAAAGAACTTAAGATAGAGCTTCCCTGAATACAGGCCCTGCATGCATAAGGCTTATGTGGCTTGACCCGTGGTGTCATTCCACAAATTTAGGAAACACCCTCATGTCAAAAGGTTCACGACCCAATGACGATCCTCATATTATGTGCAAAGATAATGATAAATTGATCTAAGTCAAAATTTGATCAAATTGAGTTTGAAAAATTCTAAACTCGAGTAATGCCATTAATTAAAGCTTGAATCACTTTATCAGAATCTCAATCGATATTTGATGTTTAGGATCACCCTTGGCTCAAAAGAGTCACCCAATTAGGACACGTTATTTACTATTCTATTTGTTGCGTGATATAATTATCTTATGCGTAATAACTGCTTATGTGCTAAAGTATTTTATTGTTTTGCTTTGTTTATGTTTGCTTATCTGTGTGTTTAAAGAACATATGTTTGGCTTGAAACAAGACTAGTTCATTATTCCTATTTCGAAGTCCTAGAGCGTTAATAGGCATATAAGACTCAAAATTTGAACCTTCTAAAATACCCTTAGAAGTTCATTGATAAAATTCCTTCCAATTTATCCAATTTTGTTCAAAATTTCATTAGGTTATCATCTAATTCACATTGATCACGTTGCCCTCATAAGTCATTTTTTCGCATTTGATTGTAGTCAGAGCTATCTAGACATTCTATTAATGAAAGACTATATTGTCTTCAAAGCTTTTTCAAATAAGATTTTATAGGATGTTTATCCATTAATATTCGATTTTTTTAATTCACTTAGTTCATACCGTTTGAAGTTTTATTTTTCCCATCAAATTCAAGATATGTCAAATTATCAAAGTTCTGATCATTTGGTCACTTTCTCAAGTGTCTTATCCTCCAAATTCTGTACTTAGTTTGTTTCAAACCAAATATATGTCATTCAATCATGAACTAAATTTTTACCTTTTGAGTGTTTTTCTTTCCTTTTAGAGAGAGAGAGTGGTTTGTGTTGTTAGTCAAACTTGCTCGCTTCACAAAGGCAAAAGTAATCGCTGGCAGAACATCAGTTTTTCACATGGTCTAAGGTCAAGAAGGAAACTATGGATTCATCAGTTCTTACTTAGGCTAACAGAAGAACTCATTTAACTATGGATCGTAGTTTGATTAACACAAATACTTTATCTGAGTCAGTTCCCACCTTTTCTATAGCAATGGACCCAGGTGCCTCGATAGGAAGGGAGATAACCCCAGAGCTCGTTGTCGGTTTGGAGAAACAAATTGCCGAGCTAAGACTCATGGTGATGCAAAGAAAAACACCTTCTCAGACTCCTCCAAACATGACTTTTCCTCTTGATGCTCGACAAAAGTGACCCATGCTTCCAAAGTCAGAAAAAGTTGATCAAGAAGGTCGTTTTATTCATGTTTCTCATAATGCCTCCTTTGCGTACACATTTGCTCCTCCAAAGGTTTAGAACATATCCTTATCACACCAAGTTTTGCCAGTGTACACCTATTCTGCCGCTCCGTCAGTGACATAAACTCTAGGGATATACCGCTCAGATGCTAATCATTATGTTGAAATAAAGAATGATCCAAGAATGTACACTGATGAGATGGTGAACAGATAGCTCAACGTCTTGGAAGATCCAATGAAAAGTATTCATGGACTTGGGAATAATCAAAGTGTCAAATATGAAGAGTTGTGTGCATTTCTCGAGATCGAGTTGCCTCCTGATTATAAGATCCCAAAGTTTGAAAAGTTTGATGGGTCTGGAAATCCTTTGTTTTACTTGAAAACTTATTGTGAAAATTTGATTGGTGTGGGTAGGAATGAAGGAATACGGGTCAATCCATTTAGTAAAAGTTTGAGTGGAAAGGCTCTAGAATGGTATGCCAAGCAAGATGTGACTAAGTGGCACACTTGGGATGACCTGGCAAATGCTTTTGTGGATCACTACAAGTTTCAAGTAGATATCAAACCTGTCAGGATCTCTATCACAAAGCTAAGATGGAGATCCAGTGAGATTTTTTGTGAATATGCCATATGCTTGAGAGAAGAAGTAACCAAGGTACATCCCCTATGGAAGAAGCTGAAATGATCAGTTACTTCATTCATGCACTAAATTCAAAATATTTTGATTGCATGGTAACAATGGCAGAAAAAACATTTATTGAAATTATCAAGATTGGAGAAATTATTGAGGATAGCCTCAAGACGGGAAAGATAATAAACTTGACAGAATTGCAATCCATTCACAAGGGCTTTCAGACTGGCTCTTTTGGAAATAGAAAGAAAAAAAAGAAGGAAGAAATGGGAGTGATGACTCAAGAAAATTTGTCAACCTCCTAGATACCAAACCAATGCTCACTATCCTGTTTTCACCACTCAAGCGACATATCATGCACAACCTCCACCACAAAACTATCAAAATAATCCTCCTCGTGCCAATCATGAAAGGAAGGCTCCCAGAATTTTCACGTTGTTGGCATAATCTCTTACTTAGTTTTTTAAAAGGTTGAAAGACGTAAAACTACTTCATCCAAACAAGCAATGTGCTTACCACACTGGAGCTGTGGGATATGATACAGAGAAATATATCACTCTCAAGCATAAACTTCAGGATTCGATTGATAACAAGGTGATAACGCTTGAAGAATCTCCAGCTAATGTTAACAACAATCCTTTGCCCAATCATAATAAGTAGCTATTGGCACCATCAATTAGAAAAAACATGAGTTTTCCTAAGAAGACGCACTTTTGGCGTCCTTTTGTCTTGCATTTAAAAGTTGTTGTTTTATTTTCTTGTAATCGTACTTTCTCATTTTATTTTTGTGTAATTGCATTATGTCGCTTTGTTTCCTTATAGTTGTAGTTTATGGTTTGATTTCTTTGTAATTGCACCCTTTAGTTGTAGGGAACTACATTCGACTTGATTTCTCTTGTGGAATACGTAAGTGGCCTGTATTGGCTTCGGTCATGTTATTAAAAAATATCAAATATCCCTTTTATTTTCTATGAACTACATTTAACCTGAATTCTCAAGAATAGGATACCTAGCCGGCCTATGTCGGCTTTGGTCAATCCCTTAGAAGAATTATCTTCTCATTTTATGTTGGGACACCTTTCCTACCTCAATGGAATGCGTAGGTGCCACACTGGCTCGACCATATTTTTCGTAAGGTTTTCATAGAAACTATGAAAATTTTTTTGAGAAGATCTCAGAGGATCCTTTCAAAAGATAAATGAAGATGACATTGAAGCATGCAAATGGGGCAGAAATTTTTTAGAAGGTGTAAAAAATTTCTCAAAACGTGACATTTGCCACAAAGTTAAAGTTCAAATATTGCTGAAGCTGAGATCGAGGCATAATTTTTGAAGTTCTCTATGCTTAAAGTACTCTACGTTAGAAACAACTCAAGTACTTTACATTTTAGACTAGGGCAAAATTTTTAAGAAGATCTCAAAAATTTCATACTCAAAATGTCATAAGTTATAAGAAAGTTCGGGAGTTATATGTTATAGACCAGGGCAGAATTTTTGAGGAAGATCCTAAAAAATTCCACAAAAGTCGTGCTTCAATATCAAAAAAGTTTACAAGGTGCATCAGGAGAACAAGACAATCAATACTGTCAGCCTCTCAACATTAAGAATTTTTCTTTGGATGCATAAATAGTGAAGTCATAAAATTAACAATGTTAAGCATGACACATGACATTATCAAACCCACTGTGGCCTTGCCATAATAATCCAGACAATTTTTCTCCCCCATTTTTGTCTTAATTTATGTTTCTAGTACTTCGTTATGATCTCTAACACTTTCTCTGATTTTATAGGGAAATTATCCGGCATAACAACGAAGGTGTAAAAATATTATTCGAACTACTATCTCCAAATCATAATGAATCAAACAACTTTATCTTTATTTTTTAACTCTATTTTTTGTTACTCTCCTGACTTAGTAATAACAAATTATTGTATCATTAATGAGTGTTGTTAAGTTATACAAGTGACGTTATAAAAGATCACCTCTAAGAAATATTGCAAAAGTATCTTCTCAAGGTTTAAGGATCCAATCCAAAATCTCAGGATATGCATAAGTCCTTTGAAGGACTCCAGATTCAAAGGATGAAGTTTATTACATTTGTGTCATCCACCCTTTCAAAAGGGCGCATCTTATTTGGTTCATCCACCCTTTCAAAAGGACACATCTTATTTGGTTCAACCACGCTTTCAAAGGGACACATATTATTATATTTGGGTTTTCACCCTTTAATGGGACACATTGGGTCGTCACCCTGTTCAAAGTGACATATTACATTCAAGATGGGTCATCCGCCTTTCAATATGACACATTTGGGTAGTCACCCCATTCAAAGTGGTATATTATATTCAATAGGTTATCCGCCTTTCAACGAGACAAGTTGGACCGTCACTCTATTCAAAGTGGAATATTACATTGAAAATAGGTCGTCTGCCTTTCAACGAGACAAGTTGGATCATCACTCCGTTCAAAGTGGAATATTATATTCAAAATAGATCGTTCTCCTTTTAACGAGACAAGTTGAACCGCCACTCTATTCAAAGTGGCATATTACATTCAAAATAGGTCGTCCACCTTTTAAAGAGACAAGTTGGACCGTAGCTCCATTCAAAGTGGAATATTACATTCAAAATAAGTCGTTTTCCTTTCAATAAGACAAGTTAGACTGTTACTCCGATCGAAGTGGTATATTACATTCAAAATAGGTCGTTCGCCTTTCAGTGAGATGCGTTGGATCGTCACCCCGTTGAAAGTGGTTATGTAAATTGGTTCAACTATCTCAGCATATCATATTCAAATAGGTTTGCAAAAATTTACGTTTGTATAATGCTACATTTACAACTAATCATTTGTTTGAGTTGTTGTCGAGAGCATCCAAAAGGATGAAATTCTCAAATCAAAACCACAGGTGCGGACGATTCCAAAAAGAATGCCACACAATATGAAACTTTTTCTTAGTAGTGAACTCGGACATAGTCTGAAGAGAAATATCAAACTCTTCAGACGCGAGCCGAGGGACGACTTCCACCACCATCAAACCACACCCCTATCAAAAGGCATGGGTATTTTAGGATGTTCTTGGTTTCAGTTTCACCTCTAGGGCAGTTCTAAACTAGCACCAGAGGTAGTCTTCTTCTTCTTTGAAAATCAGGTGACAATACATCTAGAGCTTTGGAAATTATGTCCATGTAGTTCTTAGTTGCAAGTGTAAGGGCCCCATATTTATGATTGAGATAAATGCAAATCTTTTTGTCATAACTCGATATATTTATCACTCATTCATATGCCAAAGATTGTTTAAAATAAAAGACTATCTTTTCTACCGATCGAGTCAAACTAAAAGCAGTATGATTTCCTGAATCATTGGGATACGTAGGCTGAGCTCTATCAGAAAACTCGACTACATTCCAACCTTCCCCTAATCCTCTTATTGTCCAGCTTTTCGATTCCACAAAAATTTGAAAATTGGAATAGCTTGTGAATTCTTAGGAAAACGTACTTTAAATCAAACTTTATGAACTACAAGTGGCCTGAATTTCACGTAACCTTAGATATGTAGGAAATTTGATATCGAGATCTGGCCATAACTCTCTAAAACTAGTGCGAGAACCAACTTCTTTTGAGAAACGAATTTATGGCAGGACAAAAATTAGGAATGTTAAACTCCCATTATCCAGCGTTACTTGCATCCACCCTAACCAAAGGGAGGGGGACAATTGTTGACACTTAATTTTTTCCCTCGACGACTAAGCTTAATTTTAAGTTTCTTTGATTTTAAACAAAGTCATGATATTTATTTTATCTGAATAAAAAACTTTTTAAAATATACATCTAGATAATTTTGTCATTTTAAGTAGCAATTATATATTTTAGTATTTTTATGAGATTTCATAATTTTGTTACTTCAATTATTATTATTTATTTATTTTATTTTTAAAAAAATTGAGTTTTAATTAGTGATTAGCTTGAAAATTGATTTAAATGGTTTAAATATAATTGGTTCTAAAAAAATGATTTATTTGAAACATATTTTTTCGATTTCTTGAAATCAAGAAACTCTGAATTAAATTGATTAATGATTTATATAAAATTTTATGTCAATCCTAACCAATTTGTTGAATTGGATCACAACTGAAATCAATTTGACCACAATTGCAATGCAATTGACCAATTAATTTTCGATATGATCCAAATTTAAATAAATTTGACTAAAAATTATAGCCTTGGACTATTTATTAAATAATTTACCCAGCCCTTTCCCATTTCTGTGTTAAGTTTGGGCCAATTGACCTAGTGGCCCAATAATCCCAAGCAGCAACACCCTTATCCTTTTTTTCTATTGCTCTGGCCCAACCCAATACACCAGTCCAACCCGACCCACACTAACTCACCTTATTCTATCCCTTTACCCCAATTAACAACACCAACATCTAAACAACAATACTTTCAACAAACAACAACTTCGACAATAATACCAGGGTACACCATAACAACAATTAACGACAACCAACAACAACAAACAACCAATTTCAAACAACATGAAAAATCAGCTTCAACAACCAAAAATAATAACAATATTCAATAGCCGACATCACAACTTCATTCAACACCTTCAACGACAAAAACCAAAACTAGCGTCAGCAACGGCTTCAGCCGAACGGCTACAACAATCAACAAACGGCCAACAACAACATCAATAGTGACAACGCCACTAATCGGTAAAACAATAGCCAATCTTCCATTTTAAATTTCTACCCTTAAAATTTTTATCCCATATCGCCAAATCGGTCAAGAAGTGAAATTTTAGGTTTCATGTAAACCCCACCCCCTCATTGTTTAAGGGAGGAAGAGAATTCTTTGGGGAAAATTTGAGGATTCGATAAAAAGAAATAAGGTACTCTATTCCATTACATACATGGATCAGGTTGAAAAACCAGACCCAGTCTCTCTTGGAATCCTGAATATGCCAATAAATAATGAATTGTACTAATCCACATATGTCTCTCTCCTGGGAGGAGCATTCCTCTAATCCTACGTAACTAAAGAATTCAAGTAGAAATTTCTTTAAAACATTCAATCCTGGCAAATTCGTTTAAACTTTGGCGAATTAGCAGTTGGTTCTCAGAGTGGTGAAACTCTTTCAATTTAAGCTCATTTATCCCGGTTGGCTGCCCGGAGAAAGGTAAACACCTTCTCTATATTTAATTATTTCTTCTTATTATTCTTTTTATGAGTAGAGATTTCGTTGTTATCATAGTAATTGTTGGGTTGTTCAATGGTATTATTGCTATTGTTAGTCATTGATGTGATTGTATTCACGAGTCGTCTGTTGTGTTGTATAATATTTTACGCTTGTTTCATAATTAATTCTGGGTAACTTAGTTGGTTTGATTGTATGTAATTTTGGGATGCTGCTAAATTTGGTTCTTCGTATCTGGATTCAAATAAATTCATATATGAAACACCTCAGATTGTTCATTCTTGCTTAAGTGATAGTATGTTTACATCTGAGTTTCGTTTAGATCAAAATAGCACTATCTGACTGCCTGTCCTCGTCCCAAGGTTGGTCCTCGATTTTGATGTTGTGTAGTCTTCTTGTATGATCATACATGCGAAATCTTAAATTTTGATCCTTTTACTTGAAAGTTGTCGTAGCAAGTTTAGTTGTTTGGTGAAGGTTTAACATCGACCAATCTTGCCTGTTGTATGAACAACGATTGGTTTACTGGGATTCATTTTTTTTTTTATTTTGTTCAATGTTGTTAGGGTTGGCAAATTCCAAGATAAATGCATAAGTTGTTGATATTACATAATACATGAATTACGTTATGACCTTAAGTTATTTATGGTTCTCTCATGGAAAGCTTGGACTTAATAGCTTAATTTTCACCAATATTTGTTTTTTCAAGCTTCAACCATTTTTAAAACTATTTTAGTTGGTTGATTTATTCATGTCATATGAATTATTTAGCAAAATAACTTTGACAACCTTTTTATGGTATGTTTTTCCTTCATTTATCACACCATTGAGTAAGTGGTTATATGTATTTCTCCCTTTTTTAAAGTTATGTTTTAAGAGCACTTGAATAGCTACTAATTTTTGTTTTCCCTCTCTTATAATGTGATTCTTGGTGAGTCCAACTGGACTTCATTGCCCTTGCATTTCCTTGGGACCAAAACCATCCCTACTTTGAGTCAAAAATCTCCATCAAAATCTGTTCAGAGGCTGGTATACACTGATATACGCCATATATATGAGATTTACAGCTCAAACGCGGCCGGCCTAAGCCAAATTATGATGTATTATAAAGCTAGGAACAAGCACATGAGGTTTTATAAGCTGATATGCAGCGCATATACATGAAAACACCGAGAAACATGGCCTACATACATGTGGTATACACTGAAGAAAAATGTACCAAAGTCCATTAAGAATGAGCCCAAAGTTGGCTAGATTTGGAAATGGCCCAAATTTCACTAAAATCAATTTTCTTTGTGAAAGATAAAAATCAATTTGCTTTGTGAAAGATAAAAATATTTTCACTAATTAGTCAAGGCTCATAATTTGTTTAAATTGATATTTTTCTTTAAAGAGAGATATTTTTTTTTTTATCAAAAATGATATTCAAAAATCCCTTTCTTTCACCCTTCTATTTATAAGAATAATTTATGAAGAGAGCGGGTTTAGCTCAATCTTCTTTACACGAAATTTTCTCAAGTTAATATAGGATCAATTTTTGTTTGGTTGAACAAATGTCATTTTAAGTCTATAACAAATAGTTAAAGGTAATATTTCCCATAAAATCATGTCTTTGCAAAAAATTAGCCACTTTAACTAGTCTAGTTAGTTCTTTTTGGTACACTATTTTAAACGGACGCTTCTAAGTGCCTTAAAAACCTTCTTAGGACATTATTGAACCCTTACCCATTATCTCTACTTTTAAAGGTTTATTTATGTTTTTGAACTTTTGAAACTCTTTCAAGTTTTCTTGATTTTTATATAAAAATTAAGTGGCGACTTTGTGATTTTTCTTAAAATTATTTAAAAATTTTCTTGAATTTTTTGAAATAGTTTTAAGAGGTCAAAACAATTTTCTCGCCAAATGAAATATGAAAGGGATAAAACACTCATGGTGCACTCTTAATGACTAGTGAAATTCAGATTATGTTATGTGTGTCCTCAGTTTTGATCTCTTTAATGAATTCATGCTTTTGTGGGTGTTTGTTTAGAAGTTCATATGTGGTTATGAAGATAGGCTTGAATGTCATGTTGGTGTAAAAGTGGATGAATGCATTGCGCGTTAGTGAATTCCTAGTAAGAGGTTGAATGTAGTTGTTGAAGTGGTACTAAGAATTATTCATGAGATGAAAGTTGTGAAAACGCAAAGGGTATTGAATTTATGGTTCAGACTAGTGTTATAGTGTGATGTGTTGTACCTTGTGATTTCGAGTTAGGCTTGATCATGGTGAGAAAATTTAGTTCAGTTTAGACTTTTAAGTAATGGATTATCAATGCCCATGTAAGAATTATAAGTGGAATCAAATGAGCCTAGTATTTGAGAGGAAAAACATAGTTGGGGGAGTGCTTGGGAAGTGTGGCTAAGCTTAAGAGTTAGCAGTTGCATTGACTAAGACCTAGTGATTCTATCCTAGACTATGTTTCATAGGCCTATGTTCCATGTTATGAAGTGGTAGCTATATTAAGATTCCTTACTAAGATATCCTACTCAGATCATGCCCAAAATCCTTTGCTCCCTAATTTTATTAGAACTTATTAGAAAGAGTATTAAAGAAATACTCTAGTTGAGAGTAAGATTTCAGTATAATTCAGTCCATATAACCAGCAATTCAGTTTAGCAGTCAGATAGACAAGTTTCTATGATTTTTCATAATTCCATCTAGTCTTCCTATTCGGAGTTTCATGAATATGGCCATTCCATGAGGTAAAATATTCACATCCATGCAAATTATGAATTCAGCTCAATTCATGCATCATGCATCAGTTTTAGATTCCAGATATTCAGTAATGAGTCAGTTCGTAAGTGTCTCGTGCACCATCTCAGTCTTTCTTTAGTATTTCAGCCAAGTCAGTATCATTCGAGCGACGAATGATCTCAAGGGGCAAATATTATAATACGTTGAATTTTCATATCCTAACCTCTCAACTTTTCTTCACGAAACCAGGTCCGCCCTAAGGTAATGGTTACTCATAAGTTGACTCTCTCATTTCTATCTCAACCTTATAGCCATTCTCATGTCATTGTATGTATTCATGAAAATAGTTCAGTTCATATATCTCGCTCAGACTCAGTTATGCACTCATGTTCCAAGCCATGCATATTCAGTATATGATCTCAGTTACCTTAGTATAGTACTCTCAATCTAACCAATCTCATTTGAGGACGAATGTTACCAAGAGGGAGATATTGTAATACCCCGTACTAATTTTAACTCGATTCAACTCTTAGTTGCATGCTTAATTGTCTTAAGGCTTGAAATTTTCACTAAGTGTTCAGGACTTAGCCATTTTCAAGACCCCTAAACTTCGAGGATTTTTATTTTGATCTTCTCAAACTCGAGACATTAGTTTTTGAGTTAATTTGTGTTCATAGATGTAAGAAGTGTGTCTCGGAGGAATTTTGGATTTTTTGGATAAGGTTTGGGGCATGTTTGGGTCACGAAACCAGTAGGTTACCGCAATAGCCCCGCGACACGCCATTAGTCCCGATCGCATGCTAACTGTATCACAGTGAAGGTGTTCTGTCTAGTTCTTGATTTATAATTGAATACATGTGTCATGATCTTTATAATAGTGTGTTAAGTGCTTATGAGGTGAAAAATGTTCATAGGAATCACTTAGAACAAAGTTGAGCTAAGAGCCTTTAATTCAGCCAAATTTTGGTATTCGATTCTACAAGGGTCAACTTTGAACATGTATATATTTTAACATATATGAATTTTTTCAGATCAAGACCCATAAAATTGTAGATAATTGAATTAGCTTTTCAACGATAGTAATTTCGCTTTAATTTGATATCCGAGTAAAAAGTTATGATCATTTTCGTCAGAACCAGTAAGCTACCACGATAAGACCGCGTCGTGTGACATAGTTGCGTCCAGCTTTTTTGATTTAAATAATTGAGGGACAATTGGGTATTTTTCTACCTCAACCCATTCGTCCATAACACGACTTGGGCATCAGTTAAGGCATAATTTTACCCTTCTTCTCCAATTTTTCTCATTTCCCCAAGAACAAATTCAATTCCTTTTTCCTCAAGGAATCAAGAATTCAAGTTTTCCAAGTTCAAGAACCTTCAAGAAAGCATCAAGAATTGTTTTCCTCTCAAGTTAAAAGCTTAAGGTATATGGGGTAATAATTCATGGGTCCCTTCCGCCCATGGAGCCCAAAAATCTTTTTTCCTCAATTAAAGAATGAACTTTCTATTATTATGGTATTTATATGTACATGAAAGATTGAATTTCATGTTTTCATGGTGATTTAAATTAAATTCAGCTCATGTATGATCCCACGCAAGATTTGATTTCCTCGTGCTATAAATCTTAGTTTCCCATGTCTTATTCAAGTAAATTTCGTGATTTGTTGAATGCTCATGTTTAGAATATCCCCATGTGGAAGTTCATACTCTCCACATGTTTGATGAAATGCTCAGGTCTTGAGTTGAACAATGATTCAATAGTACAGTCTTAAGTTTAAATGTCATATTTTATGATCATTCAGTGCTGGTGGGTTATGAACACCTGATACCTTTGTGTTTTACATGATTTTTATATTTTCAAATATGATTCAGTTAAATCATGATTATTCATATCTTCAGTTATTATGATCATAATGAGCACTATCAGTCATGAAATTATGTTCAGTTAAACTCAGTCCAGTTTTAGTTGCAGTGTCAGTTCAGTTGGGAGTAGAATTTAGCACTGAGCGAACTCAGGAATGGTGGCTCACCAGATAGTATAGGGTGTGACCCTTAGTAGAAATCTCTGAGTTACAGAACTACGTAGCCAGTGTAGATTAGAGATATCTACCTGCCAGTTGAGGGTTGACAAGGTGTCTACCTGCCAGTTGAGGGTGACATATTTTTCATTAGAGCACCTTCTAGATGAGGGTGGCTCCTTATTCCTTTGGGACATCAGTTTAGTGGATCCACACAACCAGTGTTAGTATCCGTGGCACGGTACTGACACCCTTCCAACTGGGGTTACTGTTTGAACCCCGATTAGCTCAGATTGGGGCAAGTCGGTTAGATGATACCTCCCACAGTATCATTATATTATTCAATGTATTTTAAGTTTAGATTTTCTTGACCAAGTGTACAGATTCTCAGTTATTCAGTTATCATATTTCAGTCTTTCAATTTACAGATTATTCAAAAATATTTATATGCTTAGTTTTGCTTTCAGAGATGTTACAGTTTTCATGCATTCATTTTCAATTATCTCATGTTATTCAGTTAGTCCTTATCTCATATGCACAGTACCTCACAATTTTAGTCCAGTTATTTAGACTAAGTACAATTCAGTTTTACATGATCAATATTCATATATCTGCTACTCAGCATATCGATGTTAGTTATCCCTTACTAAAATTTCTATTGTTCGATCACACAGACATCAATCATTCAGTTAATCAGATCAACTTAGTACATGTTATGTTTGTTTTGTATGTTTATTCGTTCATGATCAGTATGTTTGTATATTCAGATCCTTGAGTTAAGTTAGTTTCCACCACATAGTTTCAGACCCAGTATTCATACGTCATCCTCAGTACAACTTTTACAACATATTCAGTCTTACTATAGAATTGCTTACAACATTCATGTTTCAGCCGCCCCTAGCTTACAAAATTATTTTCAACTCATGATTTATAAATTTTTTATGATTTACAGTTTTTACGTATAGTCATGTTTCAAATGTATATTTTAGCAAATAACTTATATCCTCAATTTTACAGCATTATTGAAATATTTCCATGATTTAGTGTATGTCTTCATATATTCAATACATTCCAACATACCGACCACACATATGCATTTGTGGATACATCCTTCATAATGTAGGTGCAATATGTATCTCTCACACCAGGGTCAGACAGTTTGCAACTTTTAGCCAGTAGGGGATGGGTTATTCTATTTCGAGAACTCCAGATAGTTATGGATCATGTACTTTATTTTTTATTTTCCATTTGGATTGATTAGTGGTAGTTGCAGGCATGTCCCAGCTATCTATAGTCAGTATAGTAGAGGCTTCATAGATGTCAGGCAGAGTCAGTCATGTAATTAGGATTTCTTTTTTCAGTTGTATCACAATGTAAACTGTGTCAGTATTACCTTTAATCAGGCTTTTCATGATTATGCTTCCGCTAAGAAAATTAAGTTTTGTTTTACATATTAAAATAGTTTCTCAATAGTATGACAGTTCATGGGTTAGCTTGAAATCGCTTGTGATTCCAAGCACCGTGTTATGACCAGGGAGTAGTCTCGAATCGTGACACATTACCAATTTATTGCATCTCAAATATTCTAGACAAATTCATTAACAAAATGCATAGCATGAAAACTGCCAAAGCGTTATGATTAAAACAACAACAACAAACCCAGTGTATTCCCACCTGGTGGGGTCTGGGGGGGGGGGGTAGGATGTACGCAGTCCATACCTCTACCTCTGAAGAAGTAGAAAGGCTGTTTCCGATAGACCCCCGGCTCAAGACACGCTGTACCACACAAACACATAGTAAAGCACAGCACAAGGTTACAAGATTACATAACATAAATACGACACCCATAAGTAATCTAAAACAAAGGAAAACACACAGATTCATAAGAAAACATGGGACACGAACTCCTAACAGGAATAAACCCCCACCAAGTAGTTCCCTACACTAGCGACTCAGGCTGGCCCTAGTCCTCTGTCCTGATTCGCGTCCTCCAGACCTTCCTATCTAGGGTCATGTCCTCGGTGAGCTGTAACTGCTCCATGTCTCGCCTAATCACCTCACCCCAGTACTTCTTCGGCCTACCCCTACCCCGCTTAAAACCATCCAACGCTAGCCTCTCACACCTACGGACCGGGGCATCCATGCCCCTCCTCTTCACGTGTCCGAACCATCTCAATCGGGCTTCCCGCATCTTGCACTCCACTGGTATCACACCAACCTTCTCCCGGATGTTCTCATTCCGAACTCTATCCCCTCTAGTCAGCCCACACATCCAGCGCAACATCCGCATTTCTGCCAAAGCATTATGATTAAATGACAATTTTTTTTCCTATTAATTATTAACCTAAAATGCAACAAATATTAAAGTAGATAATTTTTCAATATATCTATTCTTTCACATCATCTTGAAACATCCTATCTAAATGATTAATGAACATACTCAAGAGTTATTGATAGGCACCTGACAATACACTAATTTTAAGAAAATAATATATACGAAAAGAAATCAATACTTGAAAGAGAATTGTAATAAGCGCAAGCTAAATGTCTCCATTTTCGAAACATGTACGGAAGATTTCAAAGCATCAAGGCAAAGAATAATTCTTATAGAAAAGAATGTGTACAATAAAGCTAGAAAAGTGAGAGGAAATGAAATAACAACTGTCACTTTTGCTTGTGGCTATTCATATAAAATATTGTAAATATCACAACACTTGATTTAAATGAACCATTACACATAAATATAGTCTAGATATAAATGACAAATGTGATAAAAATGATATCCGACATTTACATGCAACTATTCACATTTGTTATAATTGTTTGGTGCTTGAATAAAGCAGTAATCATCATCGGATCCTGAGGCTTCAGATTCTGTATTTGTCTATAATTAAGATAGATAAATTCGTAATTAATACTAGCTAATGTTAGCTTAAGTTAAGGATGGTAGTTACATTTGTGCAATTTCAATAATTTTATAGAGCGTACAAAAGCTTCTTTGTCAATCATACTGTATATATACAATCATGAACTATGAGATTGTAAAAATTTGTGTACCTTTGAGTCAGGAGTAAAAAATTATTGTTAGCTACTAATCAATAGAAAAAGGGATAGATGAACTAAGAGTTTCATCAAATTAAATTTAAAATTGATTTATGAGTTTAAAAAGTTCAAGCCCAAAGTAGAAAGAAAAAAATCATACTAGTTAATGTTAATCAAAATATAAACGATGATGTCTATTTTCTATATTTGAAGATGAAGGCTCTTGCTTACAATACAACAGTCAAAATCATAAATACTTTTCATTATTAGCTAGATACAGTTTAAAAAAATGTCAGTATATATTGTTGTTGCCAATTTAGTTCTCTTTCTATAAGGATCCTTTTTAAAAATTTGAAAAGGCCGAAGTGTCACGACCCTCGTTCTTTTTAAAAAATTGAATTGGCCAAAGTGTCACAACCCAAAAACGAGGGTCATGATGACACTTATCGCGGTGTACCTTGACAAATAAGCCTATCATCCAAATTTATACGAAAAGAGGAAAAGACAGAAATATCCCTAGGTAAGGCTTCTAGAACGAAGCCGAACCATATAAGTAATCATAACAATGCGGTTTAAACTTATCCAAAATACCTATTATGCCCAACCAGATGTCAGTAGTTCAAGACCTACTAATACAATCCAAGAATCAAATACATCAGAAAAATAACCACAAGGGAATAGTATTTTTCCCCGAATACTAATAAAGACATAACTATTGTAGAAAGATAGAAGTGAACTTCGAATGCATGAATGTCCAAACGCTACCTTGGAAGCTCCAACAATTATCCGAGTCAATCAAGCTGAGAAATTAATCAAGAAATTACTAAGAAAAGAGTGAATTCTTACCTTAAATCCATAATAGAATCAAGAAATAAGTGATAATCTAGCTTCCACAAGCTTCACTTTTAAGCTCTCATATCTCATACTATTTTAGGGTTTAACTCTCAAAAGACAAGATGAAAAATGAACAAAATGGGACAAAAAGCAATAAAAAACTGTTTTTATGGCAAAAAATCTGCTATGCAACTGATTTTTCATCCTTTTAAGTCCAATCCGGACTTGGACTGGGTCTTCGAAATTTGTTCGGAGTCCTATATGCAAGCGAACTATGCAACCAAACTAAATTCGATGCTCCGAATACATTGACGAAGTTAGATTTTTGAAAAAAATATCATTTTAAAAAAGTTGACTCCGAAATTCGAAATTGCAATTTTCCAAACTGATAGTTGACCAAATGTGGGTTCCATACTCATATTTTTAATTTTTCAACTTTCCGATCAATAGGTCGAAATGAGCTCAGGTGCACCGAAAATCGAATCAAAGGTCTACCTAGCCTAAAATTGACATTCCAAAGTTGTTGGTGCAGTCCGTTCGGTCATCCGTTGCACGGATCAAAAGATATCCACATAAGTCCAAAATAAGGCTTTCGAAGTCATTAAAAACCATAGTATCGCATAAATGATATCAAAATGCATCAAAAATCATGCCAATCACCCCTACACCCCAGAAATACCATAATGCAATTATGGGAAGGCATAAAATATTTAAATCACAAGTTTCACATATTTCATCAAACTTTTAGGTTGTTACACGAAGAGCTTAAGAAAATATTATAACTTATTAATTTACCAATAAAAGTACAACAACAACAACATATCTAGTGAAATTTATGGTGTTCAAAGAGAGTGGAGTCAGAGCTTACGGGCCTTGTGGATATAGAGAGGTTGTTTTCAAAGGATCCTCGGGGTCTAATACAGCAAATCAAAATAGTTATGAAAAGATAAAACATTAGTGAAGAAAATATAACAACTAATAAGGAAAGTTGTGCAGAACATTCATAAACCAATCAAAGTAACGTGTAGAAAAAAATATATGAGTTGACTTAAAGCAAATGTAAATCATCATCAGACGACAAATATAAAAGAGTTACTGCAGAGATCTAAACAGACAATTCTATAGGAATTAGTAGTATTCATTGACCATTTTGAAAATAAAATTGGTGTTTTATATCTTATTGCGTTGATTAGAGAAAAAAATATGTGAGAATGGAGAAATTGAAATTGAAAATTCACCACAAAGAAATTTTAGGTGTCAATTATACGAACCTTCATCTTTTCCTCGCAATATCTTGTCAAAATAATAGACCAGCTTCCTCATTACTTCTACATAACAAAGAAGAAAAAAAACACTGGTCATTTAATAGAATCACAGAATTCTTTTAGATTTTTTATTTAATTTGCCAATCTCCTAATATGATATAAATATGTCAATCTTATCCTTGAAACGTTAATATTCAAATGACCGTCCTCGACTTAAAATCATATGCAAGCCTGAGAATAACATTTACAATAGACCTTCCTCCCTAGAAACTGCGTTTATTTCAATACTCAACTACAATAAGAAATAAACTATCTAGTCATATTCTAAAATACTACACAAACACAAGACAAGAATTACCACAAGGAAAGAGGGGGAGGGGGGGAGGAGTGCAAAAATTGTTGGGTTCATGGTAATGAAAGTGTGTTGAATGGAAAATGGAGAAATCAAGTGGAAGAGAAAAAATTGAGTTAACACCAAAAATGAAAAGTGTACTCAATTTTGGAAAGTTTACTCTTTCTTCCACATTGATGGAAGAAGAGAACTGGAGAGTGTTTATATTGTGAAACACTTACTCCACATGGTAAGTGAGGCAAGGAAATAAAGATGCCTCATGCCGTCGTCATCGTCGCTCGCTCGGATTTGAATTTGACAAATGATCGATGGGATCTTTCTTTTTGGACAAATTTTATTTGATGAAAAAATAATCCAGACTGAATCAGTAATACTCCATTAATAAATTTTCGCATGCAGTAACAGTAATAGGTGCACTGAATCGTTGCACTAGTTCTGTGTTTCTGTTTCTGCACTAGTGCAGATTTTTCTAGAACTGATGCATTGGTTCGAACAGATGCAATTCTTCAATGAAGTGATGCACTGTTTTGAACTGGTGCACTGTTTCAGTAAAATACTACACTGTTTTGGGGTAAACAGACATGCATTTTCAGAAACAACATACCATTTAAGTGAACTAATGCCATCTTTTCAAAGAGGCATTTATTGGCTATAAAAACCTAGTTTAATCCACAGGTTTTGGTACAGAAATTTTCAGATTACAAAACATTCTTCTTGTCTTAAAAATACTCTAAGTGTGATCATTCAAACCGTGAGTGTGTTCGAAGAATCCGCCTATTTGAGGTACCACTATAGTCGGATTGAAGGCCATTTTATACAGGGAGGAAGATTTCATAACCTCGGGTACAGTGAGGGGAATTATTCTTTAAGGAAAGTCGGTGAATTCAGACGACTTGGTCTTAATCATTTATTTTTCATCTTTATTTTCTGAAAAATAAATATACCTCTTGGAAAGGTCTTTTTTATCTTGTGTTGAGGGTATTTAATACTTCATTGTGTTCTTGTTCATACTTGAAATCGAGTTGAAGTTTTTGTTCTGTTATACAGATTCTACGTACCCGTATTGTGGAAAATAATAATCTTAAAGAATAATCTACAGAATCTGTATTGCTTGTTTTTGGAGATTAAAGCTTAGGCTTTCTACTCCGCTTGAATTTAACTAGTGATTAGAAGACATAAAATCTTCATCACAAGTTAAGGTTCAATCGGTTGACGATTCGAAGTAATAAAAACTTCATCGTTAACTAGAAACAACAAGAAGAGTTTCAAGTTACTTAACTTTATAAATAGTATTCTAAAAAATACTAAGTTTTCTGTCTTGTGGTGACAGGAAAAAAGACAACTGAAAGTCAAATGATGGATGTGACAACGTCTATGGGGGCAAATAATATTGACACATCAAGTCGTACAAATGCTCCGCCAACGATGGCACCGGCGGAGAAGCCCGAAAATTTTTCTGGCATCGACTTCAAGTGGTGGCAACAAAAGATGTTCTTTTACCTCACCACTTTATGTCTACAATGGTTCACTAGCGAATACGCTCCCGAGGTGCCTGAGGGAACCTCGGACAAGGACTGCTTCTTTATTGTAGAAGCTTGGAAACATTCAGATTTCCTTTGCAAGAACTATATTCTGAGTGGTCTCCAACACGACCTCGATAATGTTTATAGTAGAACCAAGACATCAAAAGAACTGTGGGGGGCACTTGAACGGAAATATAAAACGGAGGATGCGGGAATTAAGAAATTCCTTGTTGCACAGTTCCTGGACTTCAAAATAATTGACATCAAATCTATTGTCTCTCAAGTATAGGAGTTGCAAGTCATCATATATGATTTCCTAACAGAAGGTATATTTTTGAAAAATACCTTAGTTGAACAAATTAAAAATGTTCTTAATACTCGCATAAACTGTTTTGTAGGTTTAATTATGAATGATGCTTTCCAAGTAGCAGCGATAGTTGAGAAGATACCACCTTTGTGGAAAGACTTCAAAAACTACTTAAAGCATAAACGCAAGGAGATGACCGTTGAAGATCTTATCGTTCGACTGCGTATTGAAGAGGACAATAAAGCTGCCGAAAGAAGGTCAAAGGGAAATTCTATAATGAATGGAGCACATATTGTAGAAAATGGCCAAAACAATTTGAAGAAAACAAAGAAAGTTGAACATGGAAGCGATCAACCCAAGAAAAGTTCAAGGGAAAATTCTTCAATTGTGGCAAAATTGGCCACAAGTCCATAGATTGTCGAGCTCCGAAGAAAGGCAAGAAAAAGGACCAAGCGAACGTAATTAAGTCCAACAAAGAATAGGATGATTTGTGTGCTATGTTCATGGAATGAACCTTGGTGGGGAATCCACGCGGATGGTGGATGGATTCTGGTGCCACATGCTATGTCTGCGCAAACAAAGAGTTGTTTTCGTCATTTGCTCCAGCTCAAGCAGAAGAAATGCTTTACATGGCCAACTCCGCTACTGCTAAGGTGGAGGGAATAGGAAAATTTTGCCTAAAGATAACTTCTGGCAAGGTCTTGACACTGAACAATGTGCTATATGTTCCGGAGCTATGTAGGAACTTAATTTTTATTTCACTCCTTGATAAGAACGTATTCAAATGTGTAACCGTTTTTGAAAAAATTATAGTTAGCAAAGGAGAAATGTATGTAGGAAAAGGCTATCTCACGGAGGACCTTTATAAGATGAATGTAATGACTGTTGAAATGAATAAAAGTTCGAATTCATCTTATTTGCTTAAGTATTATGATTTATGGCATGTACGTTTAGGCCATGTTAATTATAAAACGTTACGAAAACTGATTAACTTAGAAGTTTTGCCAAACTTTGAGAGCAATAAATCAAAGTGTCAAACGTGTGTGGAATCAAAGTATGCAAAGCATCCTTATAAGTCCGTTGAAAGGAATTCCAATCTCTTAGACTTAATACACACTGACATTTGTGATATGAAGTCAACACCATCTCGTGGTGGGAAAAAGTATTTCAGAACTTTTATTGACGATTGCACTAGATACTATTATGTCTACTTACTAAATAGTAAGGATGAAGCAATAGATGCATTTAGGCAATATAAAACTAAAGTTGAAAATCAGTTAGACAAAAAGATCAAAATGATAAGAAGTGATAGGGGCGGAGAATAAGAATCTCCCTTTGCTCAAATATGTGTAGAAAATGGAATCATTCATCAAACTACGGTCCCGTATTCGCCTCAATCTAATAGAATTATGGAAAGAAAAAACCAAACTTTGAAGGAAATGATGAATGCCTTACTTATAAGTTCTGGTTTACTGCAAAACTTGGGGGGGGGGGGGGCTATCCTTACGGCCAATCGTATACTCAACAGAGTTCCCCATAGTAAGACACAATCAATTCCTTACGAAAAATGGAAAAAAAGAAAACCTAACTTGAAATATTTCAAAGTGTGGGGGTGTCTAGCGAAGGTTCAAGTTCCTATACCTAAAAGGGTTAAGATAGAACCTAAAACGGTGGACTGCGTGTTCATACGATATGCTAAAAGCATTAAAGCATGACGATTTTTGGTTCATAAATCTGATCATCCGGATATAAATGAAAATACGATAATTGAATCAGATAATGCTGAATTCTTTGAAAACATTTATCCATATAAAACTAGACATGAATAGTCTAGTGGAGGATCTAAACGACCTTGAGATGAACTAAGTGAGAATGTACATAACGAAGAAAATACAAGACGTAGTACACGTCAAAAAATGTCAACTTCGTTTGGATCGAATTTTGTAACATTTCTCTTAGAAAATGAGCCTCAAACGTTTAAAGAAGCGATGTCGTCGTCATACTCATCCTTTTGGAAAGAGGCAGTCAATAGTGAGATAGATTCAATCTTAAGCAACCATACATGGGAATTGGTTGACCTTCCTCCCAGAAATAAACCTTTAGGTTCTAAATAGATCTTCAAAAGGAAAATGAAGGCGGATGGTACTATTGACAAATACAAGGCAAGACTTGTAGTAAAAGGCTTCAAACAGAAGGAAGGTCTTGATTACTTTGATACATACTCGCCAGTAACAAGGATAACCTCGATTCGAATGTTAATTGCCTTGGCGGCAGTATATGATCTTCAAATCCATCAAATGGATGTGAAAACCGCATTTCTAAATGGAGATTTGGAGGAAGAAATTTACATGGAACAACCTGAGGGTTTTGTGGTTCCAGGAAAGAAAAACAAGATGTGTAAACTTATCAAGTCATTATGTGGACTAAAGCAAGCACCAAAACAATGGCATGCGAAGTTTGACCAAACCATGTTGGCAAACGGATTCAAAATAAATGAATGTGATAAATGTGTTTATATTAAAGAAACTCTAAATCACCAAGTCATTGTATGTTTATATGTGGATGATATGTTAATCATCAGTAGAGACATTGTGGACATAAATGCAACAAAACGAATGCTCGAGAGCAAGTTTGATATGAAGGACCTTGCAGTTGCAGACGTGATCTTAGGTATAATAATCCATCAAACTCCACAAGGGTTGGCATTGTCACAGTCTCATTCTATCGAAAAAGTACTTTACATGTTCAAGTATATAAAATTTGGTATTGCTAAGACTCCATTGGATGCGAGCGTAGCAATTCGAAGGAATGAAGGTAAAAGTGACTCGCAATTGGAGTACGCAAGAGTATTGGGATGTTTAATGTACATAATGAACTGTACACGACCAGACATAGCATGCGCTATCAATAAATTGAGTCGGTACACGAGTAATCCCAACAAAACTCATTGGATGGCAATGAAAAGAGTTTTGGGGTATCTTAAATGCACTCAAAATTATGCTTTGCATTATAATAAATATTCTGCGGTACTTGAAGGATATAGTGATGCAAATGGGATCACCGGATCAAACGAAGTAAAATCCACAAGTGGATATGTATTTACTATCAGTGGAGGAGCAGTTTCTTGGAAATCATCCAAACAAACTTGTATCGCTCGCTCTATAATGGAATTTGAATTTATCGCATTAGATAAAGCCGGTGAAGAACCAGAATGGCTCTAAAATTTCTTGGAAGATATTCCGTATTAGCCCAAGCCAGTGGCACCAGTATGTATATACTGTGATAGCCAAGTGGCAATAGGTAGGGTAGGGAGCATGATGTATAACGGTAAATCTCGTCATATAAGACGAAGACATAATATCGTTAGAGAACTTCTCTCTAGTGAAATTATCATTGTAGACTATGTAAATTCGAAGGATAATGTGTTGGATCCACTTACAAAAGGCCTATCTAGAGAAGGAGTAGAAAGGACATCCAAGGGAATGGGTTTAAGGCCTAGGACAAGTCAGCATGACGGTAACTCTACCTAGCAGACTGGAGATCCCAAAAGCTAGGTTCAAGGAGATCAAACAAAGTTGTTTCTGACAGGTTCAACATTGTCAATTACCCAACCCATTCTCATGATGTAGACAATGTATAGTAAACAAGGATAAGACTTAAGGTGAAAAGTCTTTTAATGATTATCTAAATTTGGCAGATTTGACCAAATAGTTTAATCTACAGGATTGAACGTTTAGAAATCACCTATGTGAGAGCGAAGTGGAAGCCTCTTCAAAGAGAATATTAGTAAAGGCCTATTCTCTAAGATCTCATGAA
>NW_025852676.1:0-1580 GCF_002878395.1 Capsicum annuum | reverse complement strand
GAAAAGTCTTTTAATGAGTATCTAAATTTGGCAGATTTGACCAAATAGTTTAATCTACAGGATTGAACGTTTAGAAATCACCTATGTGAGAGCGAAGTGGAAGCCTCTTCAAAGAGAATATTAGTAAAGGCCTATTCTCTAAGATCTCATGAAAACCGAGACGTGTTCATGGCTGAAAAGAACAAAACCGTAAGAACCGAAATGGTAAAAGGTTGGTTGTGTGACATGTGTTGTCTAGGTGTACATTAAAGCTCGATGGTTCAAAGATATCAAATCTACCGATTGACCGAGTGCATCCGATGCATGTTCACTACGGAAAGTTCAAAGGGAAACCCACTTATCCAGATGCAATCAGTCTTTATTTGATGATCACATACTTGTCCGTAAAAGTTTTACGAAAAATAGCCATTCCCATTCATGTGGGGGATTGTTGGTTTCATAGTAATGAAAGTGTGTTGAATGAAAAATGGAGAAATCAAGTGGAAGAGAAAAAATTGAGTTAACACCAAAAATGAAAAGTGTACTCAATTTTGGAAAGTTTACTCTTTCTCCTACATTGGTGGAAGAAGAGAACTTGAGAGTGTTTATATTGTGAAACACTTACTCCATATGGTAAGTGAGGCAAGGAAATAGAGATGTCTCGCGCTGTCGTCGTCGTCGCTCGCTCGGCTCGTATTTGGATTTGGATTTGGCAAATGATCGATCGATGAGATCTTTCTTTTTGGACAAATTTTATTTGACGAAAAAATAATCCAGACTGAATCAGTAATACTCCATTAATAAATATTTGCATGCAGTAACAGTAACAGTAATAGTAACAGTAACAGGTGCACTGAATTGTTGCACTGTTTCACTGAATAGTTGCACTGGTTTGCGAAATGATGCACTGGTTCTGTGTTTCTGTTTTTGAACTGGTGCAGATTTTTCCTCAACTGATGCATTGGTTCGCACAGATGCAATTCTTCAATGAAGTGATGCACTGTTTTGAACTGGTGCACTATTTCAGTAAAATACTGCACTGTTTTGGGGTAAATACACATGCATTTTCAGAAACAACATACCATTTAAGTGAACTAATGCCATCTTTTCAAAGAGGCATTTATTGCTATAAAAACCTGATTTAATCCACAGGTTTTGGTACATAAATTTTTAGATTACAAAACATTCTTCTTGTCTTAAAAATACTCTAAGTGTGATCATTCAAATCGTGAGTGTGTTCGAAGAATCCGCCTATGTGAGGTACCGCTATAGTCGGATTGAAGGTCATTTTATCCTGGGAGGAAGATTCCATAACCTCGGGTACAGTGAGGGGAATTATTCCTTAAGGAAAGTTCGTGAATTCGGACGACTTGGCCTTAATCATTTCTTTTTCATCTTTATTTTCTGACAAATAAATACACCTCTTGGAAAGGTCTTTTTGATCTTGTGTTGAGGGTATTTAATACTTCATTGTGTTCTTATTCATACTTGAACTCGAGTTGAAGTTGTTGTTCTGTTATACAGATTCTACGTACCCGTATTGTGGAAAATAACAAAAATTATAATAGAGAAGGAAACTAAACAAATAACATGAGTGCTAT
>NW_025852675.1:1291-2083 GCF_002878395.1 Capsicum annuum | reverse complement strand
ATTATAGCTTTATGTTACTATAAAATATAAACAGAGATATAATTTGAATATTTTTCTAAATTATAATTTTATATTGTTATTATATATAAATAAAAATATTGATTGGTTGTTTATCTATTTAAACTTCTATGATTGATAAGATTTGTATTACGTGAAATTAGAATTGTAAGGTTTTCATTTTATACGTAACATAAATAATAAAATAAAATATAGAGTAGATTTTACCAAAAAACAAATATATAATAAAAGAAGACTCTAATATAATCTAATTTAATTTTTAGGAGTATTTATTGTTTAAAATTTACACTAAGTCCTTATTTAAGCTAAACACTTCACGTCTATTGGAGATAAGTTTATGTCATGTTCACATTTAATTTATTTTAATTCAGAGTTTTTAAAAATTATTACTTTTATCTCTATGATTAAAAAGAATTCAATATTACACGGACAACAACAACAACAACAACAAATCCAGTGTATTCCCACCTAGTGGAGTCTGGGGGGGGTAAGATGTACGCTGTCCATACCTCTACCTCTAAAGAAGTAGAAAGGCTGTTTCCGATAGACCCCCGGCTCAAGGCACGAGATACCACACAAACACATAGTAAAGCACAGAAGCAGATTACATAACATAAATACGGCACCCATAAGTAATATAAAACAGAGGAAAGCAGAGGAAAGCACACAAATTCATAATAAAACATGGAACACGGAACACGGAATCATAACAGGAATAAAACCCCCACCAAGTAATTCCCTACACTAGCGACCCAAACTGGCCCTAGTCCTCTG
>NW_025852675.1:711-1191 GCF_002878395.1 Capsicum annuum | reverse complement strand
CTCACACCTACGGACTGGGGCATCCATGCCCCTCCTCTTCATGTGTCTGAACCATCTCAATCGTGCTTCCCGTATCTTGCAATCCACTGAAGTCACACAAACCTTCTCCTGGATAGTCTCATTCCGAACTCTATCCCCTCTAGTCAGTCCACACATCCAGCACAACATCCGCATTTCTGCCACCTTCATTTTTTGAATATGGGAGTTCTTAACTGGCCAACACTCCGATCCATACAACAAGGACGGACGGACTACCACCCTATAGAATTTGCCTTTAAGCTTGGGCGGCACCTTCTTATCACACAGCACCCCCGACGATAGTTTTCACTTCATCCATGACGCCCAAATACGGTGCGAGACATCCTCGTCAATCTCACCGTTACTCTGGATCACGGACCCAAGATACTTGAACTTATCCCTCTTACATACCTCTTGTGCTTCCAGCTTCACTACTACCTCATTCTCCTGCCTTACGTCATT
>NW_025852675.1:0-611 GCF_002878395.1 Capsicum annuum | reverse complement strand
AAGAGTAGATCCCTGATGCAATCCTGTCAGGACAGTGAAATGCTCTGAGTCTCATCCCGCCGTCCTCACCTGGGTTTTCGCTCCATCATACATATCCTTAATTACTCTGGTATATGCCAGCGGTACTCCACTCACCTCCAAGCATCTCCAAAGCACCTCCCTGGGGACTTTGTCGTATGCCTTCTCCGGGTCGATAAACACCATGTGCAGATCCTTCTTCCTCTACCTATACTGCTCCACCAACCTCTGCACCAGGTGGATTGCCTCCGTCATTGAGCGGCCGGGCATAAATCCGAACTGGTTATCCAAAATAGACACTATCCGTCTCAGCCTCACCTCGACCACTCTCTCCCAGATCTTCATAGAGTGACTCAATAACTTAATCCCTCTATAGTTATTGCAACTCTAAATGTCCCCCTTATTATTATAGAGAGGGACCATGGTACTTCACCTCCACGCCTCGGGTATCTTTGCCGTCCTGAAGATTTCATTAAACAATCCAGTCAACCACCTTACACCAGCCTCTCCAACGAACTTCCAAAACTCCACCGGTATCTCATCCGGCCCCGTCGCCCTACCCCTTCACATCCTGCGGACAGCCTGTCTAACCT
>NW_025852674.1:981-4619 GCF_002878395.1 Capsicum annuum | reverse complement strand
CCAACGCAACTTATGCAACAGATGTGTATTATGTTGCAACAGAATACCATATTTTTGCAACAGATTACACATCTGCTGTGTAGATTCTTCTTCATGGAGTAGATTGGAAGGGTAGGTTAGCAAAAGTAAACTTACCTTGTCCTCGTACTAAACGCACATATTTGTCATATTCGAGAAGTCTTTGGCGGCAAATGAATGCATGGTGTATTCTTTTTGAACCTTCTTATTGATGAATTCTTCTAGTTCCTTCTTCTTCTCCTTGCCAAGCGCCACGAATATGTACACCTTCTTCGGGTCCCCCTGAACTTTAACAACTATTGGAGCAAGAAGAGTTGTAATTTTTGCTGATTTTAGAACGGAGAGAATTTATCTAATTTTTCTTCTCTTCCTCCTAACCTCCACTGTAGGAGTGCATGGATCTCTCACCTCGTTGGATGGTATGACACCCCTCCTGGATTTTAACTCCTCAGCAGCTTCAGCAATAGCCTCTAGCTTGTCGAGGAGTTTATCCTCTCTGTCTTTGCACACTTTGCATTTGCAATGAGAAATGAGGGTGGGGAGAGGTGAGAGGGACCGGTGTAAGGGTGAGAGGAAGGACCTATGCAAGGGGTGTTTTCAAACATATTTATTTTTCGCTGAGCACCAACATGCTCATAATCATGAAAGACAGTAGAAATAGCAGCAGGATGGCTGCCACCATCACAAACAACTCCACCAGCAACACCCCAAAAGAAGCACCCAGATCTGTTGTAGTTTGAGTTTGGTCGTGAAGAGCTTCAAGATTAGACTGACCTTCCCTAACTTCTCTTCTTATGGATGTTGCTTTATACAATTTCTTCTTTATTAACTTCACCGTTGGGTCTTCTTTTGTATCAACAAGACGCAGAGTAAGAAAAAAAGTCATCCCCAGCCTATCAACGGTAGGCACGATCCAAGGATGCACAACCTATAAAAAAATGACAGGAGGAATTTAAATCATATAATAACAATTTGCAGTCAGTTGGGTTACATGGGGCTCGGGTTATGTTAACACAACCAACTTATGTAACAGATGATCTAGCTACCGCTACAGCTGATCTGTATGTTGAAATAGATTGATAATATATTGCATCAGAATACCCATCTGTTGCATAATTTACAGTAGATGGGTAATCTGTTGAGTAGGGTTCAGAGAACAGAGCAATATATGGTTAATCTGTTGCGAAATATGTATCATCTGTTGCAACAGATTACCCATTTGTTGTACCAGTTGCAGTTGACAGGTAATCTGTTGCAACAGATGAAAATCTGTTTCAATTTCTTTTTCTGAGGCAAATTATTTTATTTGAAAGAAGATGTACTGCATCATTCGAAGGGTTAAAGAGATTAGCCTCGTTAATATTTTTTTTGCTGCTCTCTACTGCAGCCAACCACCTAAGGATCCTTGGATGATAAACCTTATTCGGGTAATTCGTGAAGTGCTTTCGGAGGGGAGGAATGACTTCACATGCCCAAGCCTAAAAATTGTAAACAGGAAGCAAGCAAAAAAAAGTCACAAGTATATTCAATATAAATTAATGAATGAGTAAAAATAATGATCAATTTTACCATGAAAGCCCAAGGAAAGCCGTATAATGTGGTCGTCTTTGGCTTTAGCTCTTTCAGTAAATATTTGACAGTCAAGTAGTAGCTGTTGTAGCCCTAGGTATAATTGTTTAATTTTCCAAAATCATCAGCAAGCGCCAAAAAATCATGTTCTATGACTTTTTTGACATCTCTTGCCAATAAAATGAAATGGACAAACCAAACTAAGCACAATTTCTCCCTGTAGTGCTTTGGTATGTCTTTATTCTTGAGATCCGCTATCAAATCCTTCACGTTGTAGCTAGGTACAACAATGCCCAACAACCTATCTTTTTTTACCTTACGTTTGTTGGACCCTTTGTGGAGTGTTTTCTTGATGGCAGGTTCTTCTGGACGACCGCATCTCAAGCCCGTCACAATGGCAAACTCTTTCAATCTAAAACAAAACGGAATGCCACTGTAGTTGATCAAGACTTTATCCATCTTATTTCCACCCTCCTTCGGACCTCTATCATCCTCCGCATACAAGATCCTATGCTTGAGAAGGCCATATACTATGATCATCAGGAAACGGAGAGGGTGGGCCCCAGATAGCTTAAGAAAGTGTGCAAAGCAGCTCTTCTTAAAAGGTCCATCTATGTTTTCCTTCTTCATAATAGTCCTAAGTTCGTCAAAAGATTTCCTCAACTGACATTTAAGTACAAGATCACCAAATACTGCATTAGGGTTATTCATCGGCATCGCAACTCGAAACTTGTCAATACTAATGGTTTTGACAGAATCATGCTGGAATTTCAATATTATTTCACGCCTCATTAGTGAGGAGGAGTTATCACTTTCCTCGACTTCATTTTGCCCTGATTGAGATTGTTCTGGAAGTTTTTCCGAATCTATCTGTACTCTAGCCTTTTTTGTTTGGTGATCGAAAGTTGATCCACTTTCTCTACTTTCAGTTTATTTTCTTTTAGGAAACATCTTTTAACTATAAACAAAAGAAAAACAAAAAATACATTGCATTTGATGTCTGCATAATTTTTTTTAAAAAGGTGAGACAAATTTTAATAAATTATTCTTACCCCATAACAAAAAAATATACTCCAACGGACAACCCATCAGTTGGAACAGATAAGGAACCCGAATCTGTTTGAAGACCTATTTAATATCTCATCACAAATATTCCACCTGTTGTAACAGGTGTAGAAATTTCAATAAATTATTCTATGCCACATTACAAGAAAATACTCCAACGGATAAACCCATCAGTTGGAACAGATGGGGAATCTGTTTGAAGACCTATTTAATATCTCCCAACAGATCTTTCATCCGCTGCAACAGATGGACCACCACCACCACAACCAATGCCACCAAGACCAATACCAACACCCAGACCACCGAAACCATCGCTTAAAAACACAAATACCAACACCACCAACAACACCAAAAACACCATCCAATAATACCACGACAGTCAACAAAATACTGAGATAAAAACTAAGGTTTTTTCGGGTGCTTCCTATTTTTTTAGCATTAAAACTCAAAATTGTTAACCCATTCTCAAAGATAATACAACTAAAAGTATTCTTTTTTATCATTAACTAAAAAGCCCTATTTTTTAGAATAAAGAACAAATGTAGAAATCTTCTCGAACTTCGTTACATGCGAAGATAGAGAAAACAACGGAAACAAGCGGGAATGGAGTCGAAAAAAACAACTATATGTAGTCGTAAATGGGAAGAAAATCGACCTGTTTTGAAGGGTTGAGCAATATGTTGAGTAGTTATTGTTTGTATTGTTGAGAGGGAGAGGACACCCGAGAGAGAGAGAGAGAAGAGCGAGAACTTAAGATTTAAAATGAAAAGTTTTTCGCGTAAATGGATGATTTGTATGGGTTGATTTGTAATTTTGGAAAAGAATGACAAGTTTTGAAATTGCTAATTTGGTCCGAATTGATCTTAATTAATTTTAAAATTTTTAAAAGATATAGTTTTTAAAATATTGAGTTCATGAGAACTCATTTCAACTTAGAGTGATCGATCGACGACTCGGGTCGAGATGAACGCAATACCAACGCCACA
>NW_025852674.1:0-881 GCF_002878395.1 Capsicum annuum | reverse complement strand
GACCAAATTAGCAATTTGGTCCGAATTGATCTTAATTAATTTTAAAATTTTTAAAAGATATAGTTTTTAAAATATTGAGTTCATGAGAACTCATTTCAACTTAGAGTGATCGATCGACGACTCGGGTCGAGATGAACGCAATACCAACGCCACATAATTACAAAGACTCGATTGGTTTTGTAGTTGACCCTGCGAGCTCATTCATTCATCCCTAGTTCCACGTAAATTAACTTAGGTACTATCATTATCCTAACATTGAGTTGATGAGAACTCATTTCAACTCAGAGTGATCGATCGATGACTCAGGTCGAGATAAACGCAATACCAATGCCATGCAATTGCAAAGACTCAATTGGATTTGTAGTTGCCCCTGCGAGCTCATTCATTCATCCCTAGTTCCACCTAAATCAATGTCATGCCCCAAAATCCCATCGGACTGGACTGGCACCCGAAGCCGAGAAGGCCCGGGAGAACCCATTCAAATACCTGTACTTTCACTTATATGTCACCAAAAATTTGGACAGCACTTCGTTGCATATCGAAGGGTCTAATTACCTGTATCAGCACAACACACACAAATATATATATATATATATAATACTTGGCCGTCCGGGCCACCACATATACAAATATAACATCACTATATAAACTTCCATGACTTTACCCTTCCTTATGTCTACAAAGCCTCTAGGATATACATGACATAACTAGGGTCGGGACAAACCCCCCGCCTACACATGACTCCTGTACCATAACAAAACATAAGGAACCGACTCAAAAAGCTCTGAAGCAAACTGGAGCTCACCAACAATAGCTGTATGACCTGGCTCCTATCTATGCTGTGAATGAGCTGAGGTACCTGTGCCTGCAGCATGAAATGC
>NW_025852673.1:1681-2331 GCF_002878395.1 Capsicum annuum | reverse complement strand
TTTTAATTGAACGTCTGAATATTTGATAAAGTGTTCCAATCAAATCTGAAAAAACTTTTGTGCGGTTCTCAAACGCCTCTTTAGGTAGTCTATGGGTGTCAAACGGGTCGGGCCGGGCCAACCAGGAACCGGCCCTTCTATTTTAACCGGGTTGAGGGTCGGTTTTGGCACTAAATGGGCCGGGCCAAACAGTAAAAAAATTAAAACCCACCCTAACCCGGCCCACTTAATCCAATCCGGTCAAACCCACCAGAACACGATCAAACCCGGTTAAAAAATCGGTCAAACCCGGTCAAAAATATATAAAACAAACTTTCTTTCAATATACATTACATATACCCACCTATATACATTATAAATACGTTAAATAATATATATACACTATATATATAGTATACACTACATTAGAATTTAAAAAATATATACACATATACACAATTAGTCAATTACTCATATATACGCACCATTCAATGTATATATACTACTACTTATAAAATATACTATAATATATATGCATTACAATATATATATAGATATACTTATATACTAATTCATAAAACATATACACGTGTATATGCACCATACAAATGTATATATACTACTACTTATAAAATATAGTACAATATATATACATTACAATATATATAGAT
>NW_025852673.1:1004-1581 GCF_002878395.1 Capsicum annuum | reverse complement strand
ACTAATTTATAAAACATATACACATGTATACGTTAAATATACACTTCTATAGAAGAAATATACATGTGTATACGCACTATTCAATGTATATATACTGCTACTTATAAAATATGCTACAATATATATAGATATACTTATATACTAATTTATAAAACATATACACATGTATATGTTAAATATACACTTCTATAGAAGATATATACACGTGTATACTCACCATTCAATGTATATATACTACTACTTATAAAATATACTACAATATATATAGATATACTTATATACTAATTTATAAAACATATACACATGTAATCGTTAAATATACACTTCTATAGAAGATATATGCATAAATATACAAAATATATGCTACTTAATATAATAAATTAATAGTATTTTGTAGTAAATTAATAATATATTAGAAGTAAGTTTTTGATTTAAAGTAGAAAACTAGAAATTCAATTTAAAATTTTAAATCGTTAAATGAAAAAATATAAAAAGCAAGGACTAAGGAGTGAATGAATTTGGGGAATTTTATTGATTGCAAAATGATCCAAAATTTATAATTTACATGAATGAAAAA
>NW_025852673.1:0-904 GCF_002878395.1 Capsicum annuum | reverse complement strand
GGGGCAAAACCATGCATTGGACTTGATTCTGCTGAGTTCTCCCGTGAAGTCATAATTTCTTCAAGTTTCAGCTCATGGCTTGGCTCCGATTTCATTCCTTGGTTTCTTCTTTCCGCTCTAATCCAATCTCTGACGCGAACTAGAACATTCATTGTATTACTTCCCAATAAATGTCATTTGTCTCCAAGCTGCTGTCGTCCCTGACTAAAGGCGCTCTCTGATGCAACAGTTGACATTGGAAAATTCAAGATATCTTTAGCTAATCTTGAAAGCACAGGATATTGTGTTTCATTACTCCTCCACCAATCCAACGTGTTGATCCATCGTCGGCGATCCTCTGGTGCAATCCGAAGATAATATTTCAGCTCTTCCCGATAAGTTGATGTGTTAGTTCTCTCATCAACACTGTTCCAACAATTTAAATCATAAAATGAATCAGAAAAACCACTATGTGCCGTCCTTTTAGAAGATGATGGCTCCTAGGGAGGATGAGGAGCGACAGTTGGAGTGATATTTGTAGGTACGGCTAAATCAAATAAATCAGCATAGTGGTTATATAAATTTTCTATGTAATCCTTTGCATCAGCCGTAGCCGTCCACAAATCAGGTTGTACTTGTTCAGAATCATGGTTAGAATTTATTTCTAAGTTAGTATAAATAAGAGTACTAAAGTAGCACATATTATTATATTTCATGCACGGATTTAGCATAGCACCAACCAAGTAAATAGGGGGAATCGGGAAAGAATATTTTTTAAATTTCGTAAACATGGCGCCAACAGCTTCTTTATAACCTTCTTTATTTTTATATTCTTTGAGCAAACCAGAAATATCGGCTATATATGCCAAAATATTACAAACAATAGGATAATAAGCACCGAAAAATTCAACCGTAGCTACATAAA
>NW_025852672.1:0-4553 GCF_002878395.1 Capsicum annuum | reverse complement strand
ATATAAGTATTGCTTTTCCTTCACTTCCAAAACCAAGGAGGATTCGGAACTACTCTGAACCCCTATACTACCTTCAGCAGAGTCAAACAACCTAACCCCCAATCTAGCCAAATGATGTACATCACGAGCCAACTCTTTCTTACCTTCTACCATATGCGAAACACTACCCATGAACACTCTACTTAGGGCACGCCACAATATTGGCCTTGCCCAGATAGTACAATACACTCATATCATAGTCCTTTAACAATTCTAACCATCGTCTCTGCCTAAGATTTAATTCTCTCTGGGTAAACACATACTGAAGACTCTTATGATTGTGAAAACATCAACATGGACACCATACAAATAGTGTCTCCAGATTTTCAAAGCAAACACAATAGCAGCCAACTCAAGGTCATGGGTGGGGTAATTTTTCTCATGGGGTTGTAACTATCTAGAAGCATAAGCTATCACCTTACCCTTCTGCATCAATACGCAACCCAACCCAACTCTCGAAGCATCACAGTACACCACAAAACCATCAACACCATCAGGCAAAGTCAAAACAGGGGCTGAAGTGAGTCGAGTCTTCAACTCCTGAAAACTCTTCTCACAAGATTCGGACCACAAGAACTTCACTTTCTTTTGGGTCAACCGAGTCATAGAAGACGCTATAGAGGAGAAACCCTCAACAAAATGGCGGTAATAGCCAGCTAAACCCAAGAAACTTCAAATATCAGTCGGAGAAATAGGTCTAGGCTAATTCCTAACAGCTTCGGTCTTTTGGGGATCAACTCTAATACCCTCGGAAGAAATGATATGACCCAGAAAAGCAACTGACCTTAGCCAAAACATACACTTACTGAACTTGGCAAACAACTTGTGATCTCTAAGGGTTTGTAAGACAGTTCGGAGATGATCAGAATGTTCATCCTCACTACGGGAGTACACCAGTACATCCTCGATGAACACTATGACAAACATATCTAGATATGATCTGAACACTCGATTCATGAGGTCCATGAAAGCTTCTGGGACATTAGTTAACACGAAAGACATAACAAAAAACTCAAAATGGCCATAACGAGTTCGGAAAGTGATTTTCAGGATGTCACACTCCCTAACTTTGAGTTGATGATAGCCGAAACGAAGGTCTATCTTTGAGAAATAACTTACACCTTACAATTGGTCAAACAAATCATCTATTCTCGGAAGGGGGTACTTATTTTGTGCGGTGACTTTATTCAGTTGGCAGTAATCAATGCACATACACAAAGAGCCATCTTTCTTTCTTACAAACAACACAGGAGCACCCCAAGGAGAAACACTAGGCCTTATGAAACCCTTATCTAGTAGATTTTTGAGTTGCTCTTTCAACTCCTTAAGTTATGCAGGGGCCATATGGTAAGGAGGAATAGAAATGGGCTGAGTATTGGGAAGAAGATCAATTCCGAACTCTATCTCTCTATTAGGAGGTATCCCTAGGAGATCATCCAAAAAGATATCAGAAAACTCATTGACGACGTTAATAGACTGAAGAGTTGGAGTCTCAGACTTAGTGTCTTTGACTCTAACCAAATGGTAAATACACCCCTTGGAAATAAGCTTTCTAGCTTTGAGGTAAGAGATAAAATGACTCTTGGGTGACATAAAATTCCCAGACCACTCAAACACGGATGCACCCGGAAACTGAAACTTGACCACTCGAGTCCGACAATCAATAGACCACTCGAGTCTAACAATTAATAGAGGCATAAAAAGAATACAGCCAGTCCATACCTAGAATCACATCAAAATCTACCATGTCTAACTCAATCAGACCAGCCAACAAAACTCTATGAAGAATGATAACAGGACACTTTTTATACACTTTTTGGGCAACAATTGAATCACCCATTGGGTTAGAAACTAGGATAGGCTCAGGAATAATCTCAGGACTCATTTCAAAATTCACAGCAATCAAAGGTGTAACATATGAGAAACTGGATCCAGGATCCAACAAAGCATACACATCAAACTGAAATATACGAAGCATACCAGTAACAACATCGGGAGAGTCCTCATATTCCTGGCAGAACGGTAAATCATAGAATTTATTCTGGCGTTGCCCTCCAGCATTGCTAGAAGAGGCGCCCTGAGCTGGGGCTGGGCGATTCGCTGGAACTGGAGCACTAATAGTCTAAGTCTGGGTCTGAGGGCGATAGTCACGACGCCCTTGTCCATCCTGTGGACAATCTCTAACTCTGTGACCCATGTCACCACACCGGAAACAACCCCTCTTCTCACCCCAACACTCACCCGAATGAGCCGTACCATATTTAGGGCACAGGGGATGATTTGGCTTACTGCCAGCACTGTACTGGGACCTGGATGTATATAACCTGGTACCTTGCTCCTGCCTACCTCTAGGCATGGGAGCACTAGTAGATGACGGTGCTGGCATAGATGAATGATTTTGATACTGAGGGCGAATCCCTCCCTGCGATCTAGGTTGACCCTGTCCGTGCTGCTCGGACCTAGCTCTCTTATTCCCTCTCATTCTATCTCTATCCTTAATCTTGTCTGGCTCAATCTATTGGGCATGATTCATCATCCTAGAAATATTCATCTCACTATTCAGAATAGTAGACCTACACTCCTTAACCACATAACTAGATACTCCAGTCACAAACTTACTCATACTAGCCCGATTATCAGCCACTAAGTCAGGAGCATACTTGGACAACTGGTTGAACTTTAGACAGTACTCCCTAACAGTCATAGAGCCCTATCACAGGTTCATAAACTCTTCCACCTTTGCCTCCCTCATCTCCAAAAGGAAAAACTTATCCAGGAATGCATCCTGGAACTCTTGCCAAGTTATAGGGACAGCTCCCTCACCTCTACCTTTCCTCCAAGAAACAACCCAGTCATAAGCAAGGTCTTTAAACCTATACGCAGCCAACTCCACACTATGTTCCTCAGAAATATGTATCACCTGAGTAATCTTCCGCACCTCCTCTAAAAATAATTGTGGATCCTCATCAGACTTGGACCCATAGAATTTCGGTGGATTTATCCGTATGAAGTCATGGATCTTAGCCGTAGTTGAATCACCTCCCTACTGCTGTGGAGCCGGGGCTGGGTTGGCCTGAACATTTGCAGTAACAGCATGGGCCAGCGCCCGAAAGGCTACCCAAAATTCAGCATGAGACATGTTTTCATTCAATGGGTCAACGGGTTGAGGTTGCTGACCATCATTATTTATTCTTGCTCGATGTGGAGGCATATTTCTGAAAGAGGATAGCACAAATCAATAGCAGAGAGAGACACTTTAAGCACGATAGACTTCTGAAAAAAAGAATCACACTTTTTCCTAAAACGTCTTGTAGCCTCTTGCTCATAGATGTGGCGCGCTACACACCGATGATCAAGACTTTACTTAACACAGCTTGTCAGACTCCCTAGGACACCTTAAAACCTTAGGGTTTGATACCAAGTTTGTAACGCTCCGAAAAATGGGTCCCGGAGCATCACATGGTGATTGAGGCAACGAGTAGCCCCAAGCTAACCCTTTGAGCCATTTTCATTCAGTTCAACACAAATCAATGGGGTTTCCATAAATAACCCTCAAATATCAACAGAGTAATCATCATCTAAAAATAAAAGAATTTCAGAAAGATAAAAAAAATATGACTTATTAGTCAACTCCCAACATCTATACTAGTCTGACAAGCCTCTAAGAAAATCAATAAAACCAGCGAACCATTGAGACATACCTCAACTGACTCATACTCAGTTGTAAAATGTAAACAATTCTGTGAAACCAACATCAGACATCACGTCCTCAGAACATGAGGACTCACCACAATAGAGGATGTAGAACAGTGTGCCTGAAGAATCACTGTCGAACCTGGAACTGAGCATCTAAACCTACATTCCGAGAAAATACAGCTCACATCCAAAGATGTGGGTTAGTACCATGGAAAGAAACCGAGTATATGGGGGTGCATACAGTTGTATAAACATCATCATCATAAATATTTATAAGAAATATGCAGGATATATGAAAGACTCACATAGCCCGAAGAAAATTATCATAATCATGAGAATGAAATAAGTACAATAACACATATGAGTCATCATATAATTTGTCAATCACTTTCAGTTCATCAAGAATATCAATTCTCATAATGTAAATATCATTTAAATCTTTCAAAAGAATAACTTTCACAATTTCACTTTCAAATCACTTCACCATTCACCATAAACACAAGGAAACACGCATACACTGGGAGATCGTATAACTGACATAAACCATGTGAGCTACATCGAGTCCAACGTACAACCCACGTTAGGGAGAGTCGTCCTATCCTTTCCATCGGAGTAGGACTATCGATATCAAATCTACACAAACTAGTGAGCACTATATAAATCAGCTTCAGGCTCATCCTATGGGGGCACGGAGTTCTAGAGAAATAAGGTCGCTTTATACCTCCCACTCGGTGCTAAAGATTTCTCCCAGACTTAGCTCAGATCATTTCAAAGAAATCCACAACGTGGTTGATTTTGATAGATGGGAAGCATGATGG
>NW_025852671.1:0-5651 GCF_002878395.1 Capsicum annuum | reverse complement strand
TGATTTTGATAGATGGGAAGCATGATGGCTCCCGATGTATATTTATATATTACTGAAATTATTTTGTTGTGGATTGTTTTAAAATGATCTGAACTAAGTCTGGGAGAAATATTTAGCACTGAGTGGGAGGTATAAAGCGACCTTACTTTCCTAGAACTATGTGCCCCTGTAGGAGTGAGCCTGAGGCTAATTTATATAGTGATCACTAGTTTATGTGGATTTGATATCGATAGTCCTACTCCGATGTCAAGGATAGGACGGCTCTCCCCAACGTGGGTTGTACGTTAGACTCCATGTAGCTCACAAGGTTTATGTCGATAAAAAATCTCCCAGTGTGTGTGTTTCTTTGTGTCTATAGTGAACGGTGAAGTGATTTGAAAGTGGAATTGTCAAAGTTACTTTTTCGAAAGATTTAAATGATATTTACATTATGAGAATTGACATTCTTGTTGAACTGCAAGTGATTGACAAATTATATGATGACTCACATGTGTTATATACTTATTTCATCCTCTCATGATTATGATAATTTTCTTTGGGCTATGTGAGTCTTTTATACATCCTGCATATTTATTATAAATATTTATGATGATGATGTTTATACAACAGCATACACCCCCATATACTCGATTCCTTTCCATGGTACTGACCTACATCTTTGGATATGGGCTGTATTTTCTCAGAATGTAGGTTTAGGTGCTCAGTTTCAGGTTTGTTAGTAATTCTTTGGGCACGCTGTTCTACATCCTTTGTCGTGGTGAGTCCTCATGTTTCGAGGATGTGATGTCTGATGTTGGTTTCACGAAATTATTTACATTTGATAATGGAGTATGAGTCAGTTGGGGCTTGTCTCAATGGCTCGTTGGTTTTATTGATTTTCTCAGAGGCTTGTCAGACTAGTATAGATGTTGGGAGTTGACTAATAAGTCGTATTTTGTTATCTTTCTAAAATTCTTTTATTCTTGGATAATGATTACTATGTTGATATTAGAGGGTTATTTATGGAAACCCCATTGATTCATGTTGAACTGAATGAAAATGGCTCAAAGTGTTAGCTTGGGGCTACTCGTAGCCTCAATTACTATGTGACGCTTCAGGACCCATTTTTTAGGGTGTTATAATTTCTCCGACTGATATCCGAAGTTTTCTGTGTTTAGCTTGCTATTATCGCCCTTTTGTAGAGGGTTTCTCCTCTATAGCATCTCCTATGACTCGGTTGGCCCAAAAGAAAGTGAAGTTCTTGTGGTCCGAATCTTGTGAGAAGAGTTTTCAGGAGTTGAAGACTCGACTCACTTTAGCCCCTATTTTGACTTTGTCTGATGGTGTTGATGGTTTTGTGACGTACTGTGATGCTTCGAGAGTTGGGTTAGGTTGCGTATTGATGCAGAAGGGTAAGGTGATAGCTTACGCTTCTAGACAGTTGAAACCCTATGAGAAAAATTACCCCACCCATGACCTTGAGTTGGTTGCTATTGTGTTTGCTTTGAAAATATGGAGACACTATTTGTATGGTGTCCATGTTGATGTTTTCACTGATCATAAGAGTCTGCAGTATGTGTTTACCAAGAGATGATGGTTAGAATTGTTAAAGGAGTATGATATGAGTGTGTTGTACTATCCGGGCAAGGCCAATGTGGTGGTGGATACCCTAAGTAGAGTGTCCATGGGTAGTGTTTTGCATATGGTAGAAGGTAAGAAAGATTTAGCTCGTGATGTACATCATTTGGCTAGATTGGGGGTTAGGTCGTTTGACTCTGCTGAAGGTAGTATTGGGGTTCAGAGTAGTTTCGAATCCTCCTTGGTTTCAGAAGTGAAGGAAAAGCAATACTTAGATGCTAGTTTGATCAGACTGAAGGAGTTAGTCAAGGACTAAAAGGTAGAGGTTTTCTCCCAAGGGGGATATGGTGTATTGAGATTGCAGGGTAGATTGTGTGTCCCGAATGTTGATAATCTGAGACAGATGATTATGGCTGAAGTGCACGGGGCGCGATATTCTATTCATCCTGGTGCCACCAAGATGTACCAAGACTTGCGGGAAATCTATTGGTGGAGTGGCATGAAGAAAGATACAGCAGCATTTGTAGCTAAGTGTGCAACATGCCAATAGGTTAAGGTTGAACACCAAAGACCTGGTGGTATGATGCAAGATTTTAGTATTTCCACCTAGAAGTGGGAAGAGATAAATATGGACTTCGTGATTGGTTGACCTCCTTCCCGACACCATCATGATTCTATTTGGGTTGTGGTTGATAGGTTGACTAAGTCTGCTCATTTATTGCCTGTTCATACTTCATAGACAGCTGAGGATTATGCTAGATTGTATATCCGAGAGCTAGTCAGATTGCATGGAGTTCCCTTGTCTATCATTTTGGATAGGGGTACTCAGTTCACTTCGCAATTTTGGAAAGCTTTTTCAGAAAGGTCTTGGTACCCAAGTGCTTTTGAGTTCTGCTTTTCATCCGCAGGCCGATGGTCAGGCTGAGCGGACCATCCAGACTTAGAGGATATATTGAGAGCTTGTGCACTTGACTTTAAGGGAAGTTGGGATGATCACTTACCGTTGATAGAGTTTACTTACAATAACAGTTTCCACTCTAGTATTGGCATGGCTCCGTCTGAATCCTTATATGGGAGGAAGTGTAGATCACCCATAGGTTGGTTCGAGGTGGGTGAAGCAGCTGTGAGTGGTCCTGATTAGGTATTTAAGGCTATGGAAAAAGTTAAGTTAATTAGGGAAAGGTTGAAAACTGTGCAGAGTCATTAGAAGTCATATGCGGATGTTAGAAGGAGAGACCTTGAGTTTGAAGTTGGTGACCTAGTGTATCTGAAAATTTCACCCATGAGGGGGTGAAGAGATTCAGAAAGAAGGGGATTCCTCTGTGAGTGCTGACATTCAAGAAAATCTTTCTTTTGATGAGATTCCTGTTGAGATTCTTGATTTCAATGTCCGAAGACAAAGGAACAAAGAAGTTCCCTTGGTCAAGGTGTTGTGGCGAAACCAATCTGTTGAGGGTGCAACTTGGGAAGCTGAGGCGGATATGCAATCCAAGTACCCGCACATATTTTTTGCAAACTCCGATCAAGCCGAAGGTACCGTTCTTTCCTAAATCATGCACTTTTGATAAAAGTTGCAGCAGTTCAGCTGTCATTTATTATGTGTTCAGCTGTAGTTTGTTGAATTTATGCATTCTATGTTGCATTCGAAGTCAGAAATGATGTGGTGATGATTCCAACGAATGGTTTCAGCTGTATGCACTATTCCCTATCTAATCTTGGCATGTCTAGCATCATTTGAGAATGAATGTTTCCAAGAGGGGATGATGTAATACCTCGAAAAAATTTTCATTGAAATTTTGTACGTAAACGTGTTGGGTTCTATCTTCTAGAATGAATTACAAATTTTCCATGCGAAATGTCTTAGATTATGACCCATCATTGCTTAGAGTATCGAATAAGCTTTCCTATGATATGTGGATCATCCAAAACGGACACCTGAGCGACGAGTTATGAACATTCCTATCGAACTGTGAATAGTAGTGAACAGTAAAACGTGCAGGAAAAAGTACTGAGGCCTAGCGTATTTTTGCCTTAACTTTAAATGATCATAACTCCTTGTACATAATGATATGGGTGATCTACTATATATCAACAAAAAGATCTGTGAGTCCTCTTTCCAATTAAATTTGTTTCATCCAATTTGTCTATCGGAGCAAAAAGTTATGGTCGATCTACTTTAGCCTATCAAAAGTGAATTTTTGGGTCAACTTCAAATGATCATAACTTCTCGTACACAATAATCTGGGTGAGATACTATATTTCAACAGAAAGATATAAGAGTCCTCTTTCTATTGAAATTGGTTTCATCCAATTTGAATATCAATGTAAAACGTTATGGTTGATCTACTTCAGACTATCAAAACAGTCCACCAAAGGACAGATTTGAGATTTTTTTGATTTTTAGGGGCGTTTTGGTCATTCTCCCTCACCAAAAATCCGTCCAAACCCTATATTAAAGCCTATTAGAAACATTATATGTTATATTTCATCAAATTCCCTCAAAAAGAAAACCCTAAGCTCCTACATCCAACTTCAAGAACCTCTAAAGTTCACCATTAATTCTACAAATTTATTCAAGATTCCAAGTTCCTAGTTCAAGAATTCCAAGAACCATCATTCAAAGGCATGATTAACATCTCAAAAATCAGTATCGATCTAAAGTTCATCATTCAAGGTATGTGGGGTTTTTCAACAAGAACTCTCTTTCGTCGTTCTTGTACCCAAAAATAATTTTCTTTACAAAGGCACAATTTTTATTTGATTTTTACGAATTTGAAGCATGAACCCATATCTTATGATGATTATTATGAAATTTTGTTGTTTATGATTTTGAAAGATGAATTTACGTGTGTAGAGATATAAAGCATGAATCTTGAACGATATTTATCATGATTTTGATATTTGGGTCATGAATCCCCATTGGAAATTATGTTTTTTTTAGAAAGTGTGTGGTATAAGCACGTTGATGTTGAATATTTGAGATATTTTGAATGATTTGACCTTTTGGTCTTAATGGGGTTGTTTTGAACTTGAGTGTGAAAGAAATCCACAATGCCGTTGATTTTGATAGATGGGAAGCATGATGGCTCCCGATGTATATTTATATATTACTAAAATTGTTTTATTGTGGATTGTCTTTTAAATGATCTGAGCTAAGTCCGGGAGAAATCTTTAGCATCGAGTGGGAGGTATAAAGTGACCTTACTTCCCTAGAACTACGTGGCCCCGTAGAAGTGAGCCTGAGGCTAATTTATATAGTGATCACTAGTTTGTGTGGATTTGATATCGATAGTCCTACTCCGATGGCAAGGATAGGACGGCTCTCCCCAACGTGGGTTGTATGTTGGACTCCATGTAGCTAGATGTTGGGCTTATTGATACGTCTAAGCACCATAACTTACCCATGTTTTAGCTGAGTTTTGAGGATAAAATACATAATTCTTGCACTTTTAGTCTATTTTTAGTTAAGTGAGCTGACCTATGTGATTAGCATGCTTTTCAGGTACTAATGAGGAAGATTACAGCACTTCGGGGACCTGTGGACAGCAAAAGAAAACTTCACATAAAAAGGAAAGCAGTTTTTGGACTGAATGTGATGTATGGGAACTTTTTCCAAGGCAAACTCAATATTTTTAAATAGTTAAGGATGCAATAGCAATTTATTAGAGAAGGATGTTATTAAAAGCATTATTGTTGAATTTTTAGGTATGATTGGACATCCTATATTATTTTGAAAAGAAGAGAAAGCGGCTTAGCTTGAGGACAGAGGGAGAGAAACGTGTTTCTCTCTTAATTTCGCTAGTCATCTTCATCACCAAGATCGTTCTAAGTTTTGGTATGATGAATATTTCTATGTTGATTTCTGTTTTATTCATGAGTAGCTAAGTTTATTTGTTAGATTTATGGAAACCTTGTAGTATACTCTCTATTGCTATGGGTTTTTGAATTTATAATGTGTCAATTCACTTATATCATTACTCTCTTCATTTTGATTGAATTCTCATGGTTGCAAACATAGGGAATGTGTCATTATAGCAATAACTTGTTTGATAGAAAAGTTACTATTTGGAAAAGAGAGTGTGACAAGAAAATAG
>NW_025852670.1:0-5332 GCF_002878395.1 Capsicum annuum | reverse complement strand
GCCCCATACCCCCACCCTCACCTACCCTACCCTTCACGTGACCCCCCCTTTTCTTTTTCTTGTCCACAAAGAAAGAAACATGAACTAAAAAACAAAAATAAGAGGAACCTTCCAGGAAGGAAAGTACTCATTCTTTTTCCATTATATATAACAAAGGGGCCACGTGATTGGGGGGAGATGGAAAAGTTTCCCTTTTTCTTTATATACCTACACTAATACATACAGAGGGAGAATTTTGGGAAAGAAGAAAAAGGAAACAGTGAAGGGGTCTTCTTCCTAGAAAACATATACATACACAGACGCCATTAACCCCCTCACAACTCTCTCTCAATATCGACACACAGTCTCACCCAAAATCGCACACATACATAGAAGGAGAAAAATAACGTGAGAGACACATTCAGTTTCCAGGTGCATCCGTGTTTGAGTGGTCTGGGAATTCTATGTCACCCAAGAGTGATTTTATCTCTTACCTCAAAGCTAGAAAGCTTATTTCCAAGGGGTGTATTTACCATTTGGTTAGAGTCAAAGAGACTAAGTCTGAGACTCCAACTCTGCAGTCTGTTAACGTCGTCAATGAGTTTTCTGATGTCTTTTCGGATGATCTCCCAGGGATACCTCCTTATAGAGAGATAAAGTTCGCGATTGATCTTCTTCCCAATAATTAGCCCATTTCTATTCCTCCTTACTGTATGGTCCCTACAGAACTTAAGGAGTTGAAAGAGCAACTCAAAGATCTACTATATAAGGGTTTCATAAGGCCCAGTATTTCTCCTTGAGGTGCTCCTGTGTTGTTTGTGAGAAAGAAAGATGGCTCTTTACGTATGTGCATTGATTACCGCCAACTGAATAAAGTCACCTTCAAAAATAAATACCCCCTTCTAAAAATAGATGATTTGTTTGACCAATTGCAAGGTGCAAGTTATTTCTCAAAGATAGACCTTCGTGTCGGCTATCATCAACTCAAAGTTAGGGAGTATGACATCTCGAAAACCGCTTTCCGAACTTGTTATGGCCATTTTGAGTTTTATGTTATGTCTTTCGGGTTAACTAATGCCCCAGCTGCTTTCATGGACCTCATGAATCGAGTGTTCAGACCATATATAGATATGTTTGTCATAGTGTTCATCGATGATATACTGGTGTACTCCCGTAGTAAGGATGAACATTCTGATCATCTCTGAACTGTCTTGCAAACCCTTAAAGATCACAAGTTATTTGCCAAGTTCAGTAAGTGTGAGTTTTGGCTAAGGTCAGTTGCTTTTCTAGGTCATATCATTTCTTCCCAGGGTATTAGAGTTGATCCCCAAAAGACCGAAGCTGTTAGAAATTGGCCTAGACCTATTTCTCCGATTGATATCCGAAGTTTCTTGGGTTTTAGCTGGCTATTACCGCCATTTTATTGAGGGTTTCTTCTCTATAGCGTCTCCTATAACTCGGTTGACCCAAAAGAAAGTGAAGTTCTTGTGGTCCAAATCTTGTGAGAAGAGTTTTCAGGAGTTGAAGACTCGACTCACTTCGGCCCCTATTTTGACTTTGCCTGATAGTGTTGATGGTTTTGTGGTGTACTGTGATGCTTCAAGAGTTGGGTTGGGTTGTGTATTGATGCAGAAGGGTAAGGTGATAGCTTATGCTTCTAGACAGTTGAAACCCCATGAGAAAAATTACCCCACCTAGGACCTTGAGTTGGCTATTGTTGTGTTTGCTTTGAAAATCTGGAGACACTATTGTATGGTGTCCATGTTGATGTTTTCACTGATCCTAAGAGTCTGCAGTATGTGTTTACCCAGAGAGAATTGAATCTTAGGCAGAGACGATGGTTAGAATTATTAAAGGACTATGATATGAGTGTGCTGTACTATCCGGGCAAGGACAATATTATGGCAGATGCCCTAAGTAGAGTGTCCATGGGCAGTGTTTCGCATGTGGTAGAAGGTAAGAAAGAGTTGGCTCGTGATGTACATCATTTGGATAGATTGGGGGTTAGGTTGTTTGACTCTGCTGAAGGTAGTATAGGGGTTCAGAGTAGTTCCGAATCCTCCTTGGTTTTGGAAGTGAAGGAAAAGCAATACTTAGATGCTAGTTTGGTCAGACTGAAGGAGTCAGTCAAGGACCAAAAAGTAGAGGTTTTCTCCCAAGGGGGAGATAGTGTGTTAATATTGCAGGATAGATTGTGTGTCCTAAATATTGATGATCTGAGACAGAGGATTATGGCTGAAGCACACGGGGCGTGATATTCTATTCATCCTGGTGCCACCAAGATGTACCAAGACTTGCGGGAAATCTATTGGTGGAGTGGCATGAAGAAAGATATAGCAGCGTTTGTAGCAAAGTGTGAAACATGCCAACAGGTTAAGGTTGGACACTAAAGACCTGGTGGTATGATGCAAGAGTTTAGTATTCCCACTTGGAAGTGGGAAGAGATTAATATGGACTTCGTGATTGATTTACCTCCTTCCCGACGCCATCATGATTCCATTTGGGTTGTGGTTTGATAGGTTGACTAAGTCTGCTCATTTCTTTCCTGTTCATACTTCATATACTGCTGAGGATTATGCTAGATTGTATATTCGAGAGGTAGTCAGACTGCATGGAGTTCCCTTGTCTATCATTTCGGATAGGGGTACTCAGTTCACTTTGTAATTTTGGAAAGCTTTTCAGAAAGGTCTTGGTACCCAAGTGCTTTTGTGTTCTGCTTTTCATCCGCAGATCGATGGTCAGGCTGAGCGGACCATCCAGACCTTAGAGGATATGTTAAGAGCTTGTGCACTTGACTTTAAGGGTAGTTGGGATGATCACTTACCGTTGATAGAGTTTGCTTACAATAACAGTTTCCACTCTAGTATTAGCATGGCTCCATTTGAAGCCTTATACAGGAGAAAGTGTAGATTACCCATACGTTGGTTCGAGGTGGGTGAAGTTGCTGTGAGTGGTCTTGATTCGGTATTTGAGGCTATGGAAAAAGTTAAATTGATTAGGGAAAGGTTGAAAACTGCGCAGAGTTGTCAGAAGTCATATGCGGATGTTAGAAGGAGAGACCTTGAATTTGAAGTTGGTGACCTAGTGTATCTGAAAATTTCACCCATGAGAAGGGTGAAGAGATTCGAAAAGAAGGGGAAGCTTTGTCCCTATTATGTTGGTCCTTACAAAATTCTTAGTCGTGTTGGTAAGGTAGCTTATGAGGTCGAGTTGCCTTCCAAGTTGTCCTCTGTTCATCCAATATTCCATGTCTCCATGCTTAGAAAGCATATTAGCGATGATGTGGTAGTGGAATCCTCTGTGAGTGCTGACATTCAAGAAAATCTTTCTTTTGATGAAATTCCTATTGACATTCTTGATTTCAGTGTCCGAAGACTAAGGAACAAAGAAGTTCCCTTGGTCAAGGTGTTGTGGCGAAACTAATCTGTTGAGGGTGCAACTTGTGAAGCTGAGGCAGATATGCGATCCAAGTACCCGCACCTATTTTCCGCGAACTCTGATCAAGCCAAAGGTACCGTTCTTTCCTAAATCATGCACTTTTGATAAAAGTTGCAGCAGTTCAGCTGTCATTTATTATGTGTTCAGCTGTAGTTTCTTGAATTTTTGCATTCTATGTTGCATTCGGAGTGAGAAACAATGTGGTGATGAGTCTAACGAATGGTTTCAGCTGTATGCTCTATTACCTATCTAATCTTGGCATGTCTAGCGTCATTCGAGGACGAATGTTTCCAAGGGGGGATGATGTAATACCCCGGGAAATTTTTCGTTGAAACTTTGTGCGTAAACGTGTTGGGTTCTATCTTCTAGAATGAATTATAAATTTTTCATGTGGAATATCTTAGATTATGACTCACCATTGCGTATAGTATCTAATAATCTTTCCAACGATATGTGGATCATCTAAAACGGACACCCGAGCGACGAGTTATGAGCATTCCGATCGAACCATGAATAGTAGTGAACAGTAAAACGTGCAGGAAAAAGTACTGAGGCCTGACGTATTTTTGCTCTAACTTTAAACGATCATAACTCCTTGTACATAATTATCTAGGTGATCTACTATATATCAATTGAAAGCTCTACAAGTCCTCTTTCCAATGAAATTGGTTTCATCCAATTTGTCTATCGGAGCAAAAAGTTATGGTCGATCTACTTCAGCCTATCAAAAGCAAATTTTTGGGTCAACTTCAAACGATCATAGCTCCTCGTACACAATGATCTGGGTGAGATACTATATATCAATGGAAATATATGAGAGTCCTCTTTCTATATTAAATTGGTTTCATCCAATTTGGATATTGGAGTAAAACGTTATGGTTGATCTACTTCAGACTATCAAAATAGTCCACAAAGGACAAATTCGAGAATTTTTTTATTTTTAGGGGCGTTTTGGTCATTCCACCTCACCCAAAATCCGTCCAAACCCTATATTAAAGCCTATTAGAATCCTTATATGTTATATTTTATCAAATTCCCTCAAAAAGAAAACCCTAAGCTCCTACATCCAACTTCAAGAACCTCTAAAGTTCACCATTAATTCTGCAAATTTATTCAAGATTCCAAGTTCCTAGTTTAAGAACTCCAAGAACCATCATTCAAAGGCACGATTAACATCTCAAAAATGAGTATCGATCTAAAGTTCATCATTCAAGGTATGTGGGGTTTTTCAACAAGAACTCTCTTTCATTCTTGTGCCCAAAAGTAATTTTCTTTACAAAGGCATGATTTTTATTTGATTTTTATGAATTTAAAGCATGAACCCATATCTTATGTTGATTATTATGAAATCTTGATATTTATGATTTTGAAATATTAATTTACATGTGTGGAGATATAAAGCATGAATCTTGAACGATATTTATCATGATTTTGATATTTGGGTCATGAATCCCCATTGGAAATTGTGTTTTTTTGAGAAAGTGTGTGTTATAAGCACGTTAATGTTAAATATTTGAGATATTTTGAATGATTTGACCTTTTGGTCTTAATGGAATTGTTTTGAACTCGAGTGTAAAAGAAATCCATAACGTGGTTGATTTTGATAGATGGGAAGCATGATGGCTCCCGATGTATATTTATATATTACTGAAATTGTTTTGTTGTGGATTGTCTTTGAAATGATCTGAGCTAAGTCCGAGAGAAATCTTTAGCACCGAGTGGAAGGTATAAAGCGACCTTACTTCCCTAGAACTACGTTTCCCCCTAGTTGTAAGCCTGAGGCTGATTTATATAGTGATCACTAGTTTGTGTAGATTTGATATCGATAGTCCTACTCCGATGGAAAGGATAAGATGGCTCTCCCCAACGTGGGTTGTACGTTGGACTCCACATAGCTCACATGGTTTATGTCGGT
>NW_025852669.1:1885-3926 GCF_002878395.1 Capsicum annuum | reverse complement strand
GAGTTGGCTGCTGTTGTGTTTGCTTTGAAAATCTGGAGACACTATTTGTATGGTGTCCATGTTGATGTTTTCACTGATCATAAGAGTCTGCAGTATGTGTTTACCCATAGAGAATTGAATCTTAGGCAGAGACGATGGTTAGAATTGTTAAAGGACTATGATATGAGTGTGTTGTACCATCCAAGAAAGACCAATGTTGTGGCAGATTCCCTAAGTAGAGTGTCCATGGGTAGTGTTTCGCATGTGGTAGAAGGTAAGAAAAAGTTGGCTCGTGAAGTACATCGTTTGGCTCAATTGGGGGTTAGGTTGTTTGACTCTGCAGAAGGTAGTATAGGGGTTCAGAGTAGTTCCGAATCCTCCTTGGTTTCGGAAGTGAAGGAAAAGCAATACTTAGATGCTAGTTTGGTCAAACTGAAGGAGTCAGTCAAGGACTAAAAAGTAGAGGTTTTCTCCCAAAGGGTAGATGGTGTGTTGAGATTGCAGGGTAGATTGTGTGTCCTGAATGTTAATGATCTGAGACAGAGAATTATGGCTGAAGCGCATGGGGCGCGATATTCTATTCATCCTGGTGCCACCAAGATGTACCGAAACTTGCGGGAAATCTATTGGTGGAGTGTCATGAAGAGAGATATAGCAGCGTTTGTAGCTAAGTGTGCAACATGCCAACAGGTTAAGGTTGAACACCAAAGACCGGGTGGTATGATGCAAGAGTTTAGTATTCCCACCTGGAAGTGGGAAGATATAAATATAGACTTCGTGATTGGTTTACCTCCTTCCCGACGCCATCATGATTCCATTTGGGTTGTGGTTGATAGATTGACTAAGTCTACTCATTTCTTGCCTATTCATACTTCATATACTGCTGAGGATTACGCTAGATTGTATATCCGAGAGCTAGTTAGACTACATGGAGTTTCATTGTCTATCATTTTGGATAGGGGTACTCAGTTTACTTCGCAATTTTGGAAAGCTTTTCAAAAGGGTCTTGGTACCCAAGTGTTTTTGAGTTCTGCTTTTCATCTGCAGACTGATGGTCAGGCTGAGCGGACCATCCAAACCTTAGAGGATATGTTGAGAGCTAGTGCACTTGACTTTAAGGGAAGTTGGGATGATCACTTACCGTTGATAGAGTTTGCTTACAATAACAGTTTCCACTCTAGTATTGGCATGGCTCCATTTGAAGCCTTATATAGGAGGAAGTATAGATCACCCATAGGTTGGTTCGAGGTGAGTGAAGTGACTGTGAATGGTCTTGATTTGGTATTTGAGGCTATGGAAAAATTTAAGTTGATTAGGGAAAGGTTGAAAACTGCTCAGAGTCGTCAGAAGTCATATGTGGATGTTAGAAGGAGAGACCTTGAGTTTGAAGTTGGTGACCTAGTGTATCTAAAAATTTCACCCATGAGGGGGGAGAAGAGATTCAGAAATAAGGGGAAGCTTAGTCCCCATTATGTTGGTCCTTACAAAATTCTTAGTCGTGTTGGTAAGGTATCTTATGATGTCGAGTTGCCTTCCGATTTGTCCTCTGTTCATCCAATATTCCATGTCTCCATTCTTAGAAAGCATATTAGCGATGCTGTGGTAGTGGATTCCTCTGTGAGTACTGACATTCAAGAAAATCTTTCTTTTGATGAGATTCCTGTTGAGATTCTTGATTTCAGTGTCCGAAGACTAAGGAATAAAAAAGTTTCCTTGGTCAAGGTGTTGTGGCGAAACCAATCTATTGAGGGAGCAACTTGGGAAGCTAAGGCAGATATGCGATCCAAGTACCCGCACATATTTTTTGCAAACTCCGTCAAGCCAAAGGTATCGTTCTTTCCTAAATCATGCACTTTTAATAAAAGTTGCAGCAGTTCAGCTATCATTTATTATGTGTTCAGCTGTAGTTTCTTGAATTTATGCATTCTATGTTGCATTCGGAGTGAGAAACGATGTGGTGATGAGTCTAATGAATGGTTTCAGTTGTATGCTCTACTCCCTATCTAATCTTTGCATGTTTAGCATCATTTGAGGATGAATGTTTCTGGGGGGGGGGGGGGGG
>NW_025852669.1:0-1785 GCF_002878395.1 Capsicum annuum | reverse complement strand
TGATGTAATACCCCGGGAAATTTTTCGTTGAAATTTTATGTGTAAACATCTTAGGTTCTATCTTCTAGAATGAATTATAAATTTTCAATGCAAATTGTCTTAGATTATGACCCACCATTGCGTAGAGTATCAAATTAGCTTTCCAACAATATGTGGATCATCCAAAACGGACACCCGAGCGACGAGTAATGAACATTCCGATTGAACCGTGAATAGAAGTGAACAGTAAAACGTGCAAGAAAAAGATTGAGGCTTGGCGTATTTTTGCTCCAACTTTAAACGATCATAACTCCTTGTACATAATAATCTGGGTGATCTACTATATATCAAAAGAAAGCTCTGCGAGTCCTCTTTCCGATGAAATTAGTTTCATCCAATGTGTCTATCGGAGCAAAAAGTTATGGTCGATCTACTTCATCCTATCAAAAGTGAATTTTTGGGTCAACTTCAAACAATCATAACTCCTCGTACATAATAATCTGGGTAAGATACTATATATCAATGGAAAGATATGAGAGTCCTATTTCTAATGAAATAGGTTTCATCCAATTTGGATATCGGAGTAAAATGTTATGGTTGATCTACTTCAGACTATCAAAACAGTCCACCAAAGGACAGATTCGAGAATTATTTGATTTTTAGGGGCGTTTTGGTCATTTCCCCTCACCCAAAATCCATCCAAACCCTATATAAAAGCCTATTAGAAGCATTATGTGTTATATTTCATCAAATTCCCTCAAAAACAAAACCCTAAGCTCCTACATCCAACTTCAAGAACCTCCAAAGTTCACTATTAATTCTGCAAATTTATTTAAGATTCCAAGTTCCTAGTTCAAGAACTCCAAGAACCATCATTCAAAGGCACGATTAACATCTCAAAAATGAGTATCGATCTAAAGTTCATCATTCAAGGTATGTGGGGTTTTTCAACAAGAACTCTCTTTCGTTCTTGTGCCCAAAAGTAATTTTCTTTACAAAGGCATGATTTTTATTTGATTTTTATGAATTTGAAGCATGAACTCATTTCTTATGATGATTATTATGAAATCTGGATGTTTATGATTTTGAAAGATGAATTTACATATGTGGTGATATAAAGCATGAATCTTGAATGATATTTATCATGATTTTGATATTTGGGTCGTGAATCCCCATTGGAAATTGTATTTTTTTAGAAAGTGTGTGTTATAAGCACGTTGATGTTGAATATTTGAGATATTTTGAATGATTTGACCTTTTGATCTTAACGGAGTTGTTTTGAACTCGAGTGTGAAAGAAATCCATAACGTGGTTGATTTTGATAGATGGGAAGCATGATGGATCCCGATGTATATTTGTATATTACTAAAATTATTTTATTATGGATTGTCTTTGAAATGATCTGAGCTAAGTCCGGGAGAAATCTTTAGCACCGAGTGGGAGGTATAAAGCGACCTTACTTCCCTAGAACTACGTGCCCCCATAGGAGTGAGCCTAAGGCTGATTTATATAGTGATCACTAGTTTGTGTGGATTTGATATCGATAGTCCTACTCCGAGGGCAAGGATAGGACGGCTCTCTCCAACGTGGGTTGTATGTTGGACTCAATGTAGCTCACATGGTTTATGTCGATTATAGGATCTCCCAGTGTGTGTGTGTTTCCTTGTGTCTATGGTGAACGGTGAAGTGATTTGAAAGTGGAATTGTGAAAGTTATTCTTTCGAAAGATTTAAATGATATTTACATTATGAGAATTGATATTCTTGATGAACTGAAAGTGATTGACAAATTATATGATGACTCACA
>NW_025852668.1:1801-2268 GCF_002878395.1 Capsicum annuum | reverse complement strand
GAAACATGGGAGTTGGGTAGATTTTAGGATTTGACTTTATCTTCTCTTTTTTTTTTTTTTTTTAGTAATAATTTAAACAAAATAAAAATGATGAAATTTATTTAAAACTAATAAAATATGGATAAGTTAAGTAGTTAGTCTTAGAGATATGACTAAGGAAATATTAATATCACTAGATTATTTATTTAAAATTTAAAAGAAGAAAGCAAATATATTTTTTGAAAATTCTTTTTTTTTAATAAATAAATAAGTAATAAAAATAAATAAATAAAAAAATTATTTTAATATGACTTTATTTTTGTAGTTTTCCAAACTTTAAAAGCAATCTTGTAAAAATAAGATAAAAACTAAATGTATATATTAAACACTAAATGACGTAAAACATTCAGTTTGGTCAAAAATTAGGTGTTTACAAAATGCCCCTTCTTTGCTTGGAAATTCTCCATATTTTCAAGCAAAGAAGGGGC
>NW_025852668.1:0-1701 GCF_002878395.1 Capsicum annuum | reverse complement strand
TTTTTTTTTTAATAAATAAATAAGTAATAAAAATAAATAAATAAAAAAATTATTTTAATATGACTTTATTTTTGTAGTTTTCCAAACTTTAAAAGCAATCTTGTAAAAATAAGATAAAAACTAAATGTATATATTAAACACTAAATGACGTAAAACATTCAGTTTGGTCAAAAATTAGGTGTTTACAAAATGCCCCTTCTTTGCTTGAAAATATGGAGAATTTCCAAGCAAAGAAGTGAACAGGACTAATTTTTGGCCCAACCATTTATTCAAAAGTAATACGTAAATAAGTAGGAAAGAGGTGTGACCGAGCCATGGCTTTGGGCATCCTACATATCTCGGGTTATAAGAGATCAGGTCACGTGTAATTCAAATAGGTGTAAGAGTGGAATGAATGGATGAGTTGGAGAGTCGAGTTGTGGTCTCGTCGAGTTTTCGGTTTGTTGCTCCTTCTATTACATTAAAAAGAGGAAAATGAAACTAAAGATGAAAGATACAAAATCCTATCTATTCTAATTGTCTTGATTCTCTTGCTTCAGATCTTCGTCTTGGGTCCTCAGTTATCGCTTCGCCTTCTTCTAATGGATATCTTGATCTCAAAATTTTGATCTTGAAATTAAGATTTGAGACTTGAACTTGAAACTTGGATTGAGTCATTGATATTCTACCAAAGAACAGTTCATAGAATACTTTGGATGCTTGTTCTCCTGATCAGAAGTTAAAAAGATGTCTCTTGAGATATTGGGTCGCTATGGATGCAAAGCTGACTCTAACTATCTTCAAACTGACCATTCTTCTATATTTTAACCGGAGATGAAATTTCGTTCTTGGATAGACCTGTGCTTTGCGGAAAACCTGCAAGCCATCAAAGAAGACGAAACAAACAAACAAATTTTTCTGCCCCAGTTTATACTAGGAAAATTTTGTGAGTTATTAGAAAAACTATAATTTAGTTTAAAAATAAATAAACGAATGGATAGAAATTTAGGCTAGGAGCGCGATAAAATAAGAACCCTATTCTTAATAATACGACCAAGGGAGTTATGCCTAATGGATGCATGAAAAAGAATTAGGATTTTTGCTTCTGACAATGTGACTAGGGATTGTCATGCCATATGAAGACATTAAGAAGAAAAATAGGAAGGTTTAGTTACTAAAATGTCAACTAGGGGATGGCGCCCTATGAGGATGAATAAGACGTCAACTAGGGGATGGCGCCTTATGAGGACGAGATAAGATGTCCACTAGGGGATGGCGCCCTATGAAGACGAAGTAAGATGTCAACTAGGGGATGTCGCCCTATGAAGACGAAGTAAGATGTCAACTAGGGGATGACGCCCTATGAAGACGAAAAAGATGTCAACTAGGGGATGACGCCCTATGAAGACAAGTAAGATGTCAACTAGGGGATGACGCCCTATGAAGACGAAATAAGATATCGACTAGGGGATAGTGCCCTATGAAGACTAGATAAGATGCCAACTAGGGGATGGTGCCCTATGAAGACGAGGTAAGATGTCCATTAGGGGATGGCATCCTATGAAGACGAATAAGATGTCAACTAGGGGATGACGCCCTACGAAGATGAAATAAGATGTCGACTAGGGGATAGTGCCCTATGAAGACTAGATAAGATGCCAACTAGGGGATGGTGCCCTATGAAGACGAGGTAAGATGTCCACTAGGGGATGGCGCCCTATG
>NW_025852667.1:0-5759 GCF_002878395.1 Capsicum annuum | reverse complement strand
AAGTGTCTGGTCCATCTAACTTGGCTAGCGCCTGCTTTAGTTTTTCTTTAAGAGCCTTCTTGGAAGAAGAAGGTCGAGAAGGGGCTGCTGCTGCAGATATTCCTTTGTCCGGAGTTCTGGGAGCGGTTGGTTTAGGTGTCCAACCCTTGATTTTGATTTCCTTGGACAAATATTTAATCCTGTGCTGTTCTTCCTTAGAAAAGTTCCAGGATATAATATAAGATATTCGTTTCTTGATAAAAAACTTGCACATTTGAATGTGCTCTGGTACATAAATTTTGTCGTATTTTCAATCAAATTTATCATTCTTTATGTGTCTCCTTTGAATAAATCTCAAGAATGTCATTGTTACCATTGACCGTAGGTCCAATAAATGCCTCCTCAATCCACCTTGTGGCATCGAAAGTTTCATCTTGTGAGAGAGTTCTGTAATGCTTTGAGACCACCATCTAATTTGATTTCATTTGAGAAAAATAAAAAATGAACCTTTGGAGTTAAAAACGAATCAGATACAATTCAAATGTTTGGAGTTAACTCCGACAAAAATTCAATCGGACAACAGAAAATAATATCTCCTTTAATAGAGAAATTGAAGATTAATTCGGAGGGGGTTGTTTGCCGGTGCTTTGCTAATATGTTAGCGACGTCGTTCTGTTGATTGTTATCGTTGTTGTATTGCAGAAGTTCTCCTTTAATAGAGAAATTAAATTTAAAGAGGGGCGGGGGGGGGGGGGGGGGGGTGTAGATGAGAAAAAAGAGTTTGCGTGTAGATTTAGTGATGTATCAGATAATTTTAAAGATGTAGACACATGATTTTTTATCCTCCAGGAAGTTTAACTTATTTTTCGATATTGAATATTTATATTGGTCCGATATAATTTTAACTCTTATTTTATTTTTAATAAATTTTTAGTTAAAAATAAATAATTAAATGAAGTTACATTTTGGGGAATTTTATTTTTATTTCTATTTTTAAAGAAAAAATATAAATAAATAAAATTAATGTTGGAATATTTTATTTTTATGTTTATTTTAAAAATAATTAAAAAAAATAAAAAATAAAAATATATTTTCCTTTTAAATTTTAATAATTAAGCTAGTAGTTTTAATACTGCCTTAATTATATTTATTTTTGGTTATTTATAAATTTTTATTGTATTTTCTTAAATATAAAAATTAATTAGTTATTATTATATTTATTATTATTATTATTACTTTATTTATTCATTCATTTATTTTCTATAATTTTAAAGTTAAAAAAAGAGTTATTTTTTTAAATTTAAAATCCCTCTTATCTGATGTTAACTGTTTCCCCCAAAGTCCCTGTATTTAAGGACTTCTTCACCCCAAATTCTAGGTACGTACTATTTATCAGAGATACTATTCCTACACACCATCAAACTGTATCAGACAAAAAATCATCAGATAAAAAGAAAATAGAGAGTGAACATCAGTAAAAAAAATCAAACAAAAGAGGGTGAAGTTGAATTTGGATCACGTTCAAGTTTCTGAAAGTGGTATTCGAAGTTTCTGCTCTATTTTCATCACAAATTTCTTTTAAATCTTGTATTTTATTTTGTAAGTTTTGTTATAAATTGAATCATAACATGATTGTTTTAGTGATTTCATGAATTGATATTGTATGAGTTTGTTGTAATGTTTATATCTTGTGCATATTGTTAATAGTGAAAAGAAATTAATATTATGCAGTAAAATATCTATTTTTCATCTGTACATGACAAAAATAGAATAAAATATTAGTTACACGGTAATTTGTTACATTCACTGTAACACATGCACACATCCACATAGTAGAAGATAAAAATAGGATAAAAGTGTTGTACAATGCACACACAGAGAAAAATCAACATAAAAAGAAAAAATATGGAAAATTAGTGAGTTGTGAAACCACCCTTACCTGAACCTTCCCTCGCTGGAATGTGTCAGCCGTCTCCAAAATCAGATCGGGAAACCACCAAAAAAGAAAAATATCACCCCGTAAAAAAAGACCCATTTTTGGGTCAATTCCAGTCGGCTCTCACCGGAATCGCCACTGTTGCCCCTTTGTGCTCCGGATCCGATGGGGAACCATCAAATCTAATCTTTTCTCGCTGGAATCACCACCAACCTCTATCACTGTTGCCTCCCTTCCTCTTTTCCCCCCTTACCACTACCGCGCCTCCTCCAGTGAATACATTCAATAACCAGATCCGGCGAAGCCTTTACGGCTGCCGCCCCTTTTTCCTTTTTGGCGAGCCATTCGCCGGTAATGGCCCTCCCCATTAACGATTAAAATTGATTCAATTGTCTAGGCGTGGTTATATTTTATTTCTTTCGTGATTATTGGGTTTGATTTACTTAGAAACACAAAATACTAGTTTTTATTATTTGTATTACTTTCTTTCTATTTATTTATTTTTGTCATTAATATAATTTAACAAATTTTTATTAAATTAATTTATGGCTTTAAATTTGGTTTGCTCAATTTTACCATAAAGGTTGGGTAACACTTCGAGTAGGCAAAGTTTTTAAACGCTAGGCAATTTTAGGCATGTTTTAAAATATTCATCTCAATTAAGAATGTGGCATACACATCTTTTTTGAGATATTTTAAATTTAAGGATGCAATAATGCACCTTGACAAATAGATTTAAAAATTAATTTTCATCGATTTATTTAATATAAGATAATAGACAAGTTTTAGTATAATAAAATGAACGATTTCAGGCCTTAACATAATTTATTTAGTTTAAGTCAAGATAAATCAATAAAAGCGACCACGCTAGAACTATAGGATTCGAGTGGTGCCTCACACCTTCCCCTCGATCAATAGAATTTCTTACCCGATCTTCTATTTTTGTAGATCATAATAAAGAGTCATTTTCTTTTGACAAGGGATTGCAAAAGGTGACTTGGAACATTGTAACTCAATTCCAAGTGGTGACTCTATAATTAAAATAATTTCTATTGAATATCATCACTTTAATTGAAAAAATCCTTCGACTCAAACCTCGGGCAGAAAAGGGGTGTGACATCTCTGGCAACTCGATTGGGGATTAACCAGAATTTGAGCTTTGGATATTGAATTTTACTTGCTTGAATTATTTTTATGTATTTGTTGTCCTTATGTGCTACTTGTTGCTCATTTACTGTTTTGATATTGATTGAACTGTATTATAAGTTGTCTTCTCTTGCACACTCTCTCTGAGTCTTTGAAATAGGATAGAGGAAATGCAGCGCATGCATCCTAATTTCTTTTTGAGATAGCCGGAGTGTCAAGGCACCTGGTGAAGAATTATTAGTCACACATATTAGGCGGGGTTCAGATTAACAACGAAGGCGGAGTAACATTGCTACCGAACAAGTTGTCCCTCCCCAACTCGAGGTCCGCTCGACTAAGCCAGTCTAGACACCTATCCCTATTAGGTTAAACTTAGAAGAATTGAAACTCACAATCTGGTTATCCCTATTAGGTTTTGCTTTATTTGCATCATGTGCATTTGACTTAGGGGGACTCGGCACAAGGGTCAGGTTTGTCTAGGTGTAATACCCCAAAAAATCCAAACCAATATTAGCACTATGTTTCAAGATCATGCATGGTACATAATGGTTATTTTATAGTTTTATGAGCAATTTAGATGTATATTAAGTCTTCAAATAACTTCCAGCTATCAAACGAATCAAAACATTCCTTACTAATTGAATTCTTGGGAAAGATATTGCTATAGTCAAATTCAAATGAGAATATCTCTCGTTATAATATGAATTATTGAGATCATAACCTACCAACAGATAGATAATTTAATTATCTTTCCAATGATACCAATTTCACCCAAATCTAATGTCAGAGCAAAAAGTTATACCCATTTTACTCTGGCATGTCCGCCTGGCAAATGAGTGACGACATGAGCTGACGACTTATCACAAGTCTGACGACTTATCAGCCCATGTCGTCAGGCTTAGATAGAAACCCAAAAATTCAAGCTCCCAGGTGACGACCTGTCTAACGAGCTATCACAGATTTGACGGCTTATCAGCCTTGGTCGTCAGCTGATAGTTTCAGCAACTGGGAGGTAATTTCGTGGGGGTATTTTGATCTTTTTCTCTCACTCTAAATACGCTATTAAAGTCCTGAGAAAGCTATTATCCCAGTATTTTCTCATTCTCCTCAAGAACGAGAACACTTTCTCCCAAAGGGGTTAAACCCTAGTCAAGAAAAATCAAGAACAAGCCTAAGGATTTCTTTAAGAACCTTAAAGAAACATTAGATCTCTTTCAAGATTCAAGCCGATTTCACCGCTAGTTTTTACGGATTTTCAATCTAAGGTATACGTAGTGTTCATCCATGGATCCCTTCATCCATGGAGCTCAATAATCAAGTTTTAAATAATAAATTATGATTATCTTGTTATGGTATGATTATGTTCGTGTTGATGGTTGTTATTTGGGTTTCAAGATATTATCTTAATGTATTTCCATGAAGTATGTGAGCATGTTAAATTGAAATCATGAGTTAGGGTGACTTGAGATTGTTAAATTCATAAGTACACCTATGCTCAAAGTTGTGCATGTAAGGTGTTTGATAAAATGCCTAGATTGATAAAAATCATGTTTTCATGACTCAATAGTACCTAAAGGACAAGTCCATGCTACCCCTTATGATTCAATATGAATTTCATGTTATTGTTGTGTCGTTGTTGTTGTGATATGAAATGTTCATGATATTGGAGTTATGCAAGTATGTACATGTTATATGCATTTCCTACTATGTATAAGACGTTAAGGACTATGTACAGTATGGAATCCCTCACTTATGGTATTTTGAATTATGAACATTGGTTATGTGTTCAAGAAGTCATGTTTTGTCAGTTTTCTTTCATCGAGTCCTGGGGGTACTTGTACTCGACAATTTAGCTGTGTGCCTAGAGCCATGTCATGTTTCACGATACTCTCAGTCAAGCCATGATCCATAGAACTCAGTCAACCATGTGGCTCAGGAAATCTTAGAAATCTCAGTAGTTCAATAATCTCAGTGATTTCAGTATTCCAAGTAAAATCTCAGTAACTACAGTACTCTCAGTCAGTCCTCAAACATCAGTACATTTCGTCAGTCAATGGAACTCAGTAAACTCAGTTTAGCTCCGCTAAATAATACACTAGTATCAGTTCAACTAATTAGTTCAGTTCAGTTTAATTAATCAGTTCAGTGTCTTTCAAATAGGAGTAGGATTCAGCACCGAGCGAGCCTAGGAATGGGGACTTACCCGCTAGATAGGTCTGAGATCCCTAGAAGCAATCCCTAAGTTCCAAAACTACGTAGCCAGTGTAGGTACGAGATGTAACCCATTAGATAGGACTGACATACTCAGGGATCACCCGTTAGCACATTTAAATGTGTAGGACTGATCCTAGGGGTCACCTTCCAGATTAGGACTGACTCCACAACCGTTGTCTTTACCAGTGGCGCGGTACTGACAACCTTTCAACTGGGGTTATAGGTTAGACCCCAGACTAGCTAGAAAGGGGCATGTCGGTTAGATGAATACTTTCCACAGTTTCAGTTACAGATTCAGGACTGTCAGATACAGTCAACTCAGCTCAGTAGTACAGATTCAGGACTGTCAAATATAGTCAACTTAGCTCAGTAGTACAGATTTAGTACTGTCAGATATAGTCAATCTTTATCATTATCAGTAGACCTTGGGATCACCCATTAGACAGGACTAATCTCAACTATGGTCAATCAGTATCAGTAACAT
>NW_025852666.1:3942-4348 GCF_002878395.1 Capsicum annuum | reverse complement strand
AAAAAAAAAAACCACGAACTGGAAATTTTGGATCAAACCAATAACTCTAAATCGTTGTCAATCCGCTTGCTATCTCTCTTTTTCGTTTTCTCTTTTGTTTCTTGCTTTTCCGTTTCTTTTTTTTTCTTCTACTATGTGTTGTCTTTTTCTTCTCCTGCCCTGATTTTTGTGTGCATGTGTGTGTTATATAATTAGTGTATGTGTTTGTTTGTGTCTCGTGTGTGTGTGTTTGTCGTGTGTGTGTGTTATGGGAAAATGGGGGAGAGGTTTTGTGAGAGTGGGACTTGTGGGTGGTTTGGGTAGTTTAGGATTCTCTTTTTTTTTTTTTTTAATTAATATTTTAAATAAAATAAAAATAATAAAATCTATTTTAAAACTAACAAAATACAAGATAAGTTAACTAGCT
>NW_025852666.1:0-3842 GCF_002878395.1 Capsicum annuum | reverse complement strand
TAAAACTAACAAAATACAAGATAAGTTAACTAGCTAGTCTTAGGAATATGGTTAAGAAATATTAATATCACAACATTCTTTATTAAAAATTGAAAGAAGAAACAAATATAATTTAGAAAAATTCCTTTTTTTTTTCTAAAAATAAATAAACAAATAAAAACTAAAAAATAAAAATAAAAACTTTTTTAAAATGTGACTCTATTTTTGTAGTTTTTTCAAAAATTTAAAATAAATTTAGTAAAAATAAGATAAATTTAAAATATCTAATTTAGACCCTAAAACGAAATTGAACACTAAATGGCAAAAACACTTAGGTTTGGTAAAAAATTAGGTGTTTACAGAATGCCCCTCTTTGCTTGGAAATATGAAGAATTTTCAAGCAAAGAAGTAAACATGACTAATTTTTTGGCCCAACCCTTTATTCAATATTAATACGTAAATAAGTGGGAAAGAGGTGTGACCGAGCTCTGGCTTTAAGCATCCTACATATCTCGGGTTATAAGAGAATCAGGTCACGTGTAGTTTCAATGGGTGTAGGAATGAGTGGATGAATTGGAGAGTCGAGTTGAGGTCCCGTCGAGTTTCCGGTTCGTTGCTCCTTTTATTACATCAAAAAATAATACTGGAAATAGAAGTACAAGATCCTATCTATTCTATTTGTCTTGATCCTCTTGCTTCAGATCTTCCTCTTGGATCTTCAGTTATTGCCTCACCTTCTTCTGGTGGATACCTTGATCTCAAAATTTTGATCTTAAATTAAGATTTGAGACTTGAACTTGAAATTTGGATTGAGTCATTGATTACCAAAGAACAGTTCATAGAATACTTTGGATGCTTGTTCTTCTAATCAGAAGCTAAGAAGGTGTCTCTTGAGATATTGGGCCGCTATGGATGCAAAGTTGACTCTAACTATCTTCAAACTGATCATTCTTCTATGTTTTAACCGGAGATGGAATTCCATTCTTGGATAAACCTGTGCTTTGCAGAAAACCTGCAAGCCATTAAAGAAGACGAAACAAAACAAACAAAATTTTCTGCCCTAGTTTACACTAGAAAAATTTTATGTGTTATTAGAAGAACTATAAACTAGTTTAAAAGTAAATAAATAAATGAATGGATAGAAATTTAGGCTAGGAGCGCGATAAAATAAGAACCCTATTCTTAAAAATGCAACCAAAGGAAGTTATGCCTAATGAATGCATAAAAAAGAATTAGGATTTTCGCTCCTAAAAATGTGACTAGGGATTGTCATACCCTGTGAAAACATGAAGAAGGGACATAGGAAGGTTTATTTCCTAAAACTTCAACTAGGGGATGGCTCCCTATGAAGATGAATAAGATGTCAACTAGGGGATGGCGCCCTATGAATACGAGATAAGATGTCAACTAGGGGAAGGCGCCCTATGAAGACGAGGTAAGATGTCAACTAGGGGATGGCACCCTGTGAAGATGAGATAAGATGTCAACTAAGGGATCGCGCCATATGAAGACGAATGAGATATCACTGGGGGAAGGAGCCCTATAAAGACGAAGTAAGATGTCAACTAGGGGATAGCGCCCTATGAAGACGAAAAAGATGTCAACTAGGGGATGACGCCCTATGAAGATGAAATAAGATGTCAACTAGGGGATGGCGCCTATGAAGACGAAATAAGATGTCTACTAGGGGATGGCGCCCTATGAAGATGAAGTAAGATGTCAACTAGGGGATGGCGCCCTATGAAGACGAAAAAGATGTCAACTAGGGGATGACGCCCTATGAAGACGAATAAGATGTCAACAGGGATGGTGCCCTATGAAGACGAAATAAGATGTCGACTAGGGGATAGTGCCCTATGAAGACGAGATAAGATGTCCACTAGGGGATGGCGCCCTATGAAGATGAAGTAAGATGTCAACTAGGGGGTGGCGCCCTATGAAGACGAATAAGATGTCAACTAGGGGATAGCGCCCTATGAAGACGAAATAAGATTAGGATTATTTTTTATTTTTTTTGTTAGAAAAAGAAAAAAAATGCCCCAGTCTTGAATATGAGGGATTTTATTATTATTATTATTATTATTATATTGGTACGAACTTAGAATTATAGGAGTATAGCAAAGAGAGAAAATTCAAGAAAGCTTAACTTTGCTATACTTTTTTTCACTAAACTTCACAAGATTGTTTTGCCCCTGTTCAAGCAAAGAGTAAAAAAAATTGTGAGTTTTAAAATTGGTGGTTGGTTTGTGGCCTTGAGTTCTTTAGAGGTTTTCCTTATCTCTGTCCCAACTTGATACAGTTGACTCAACTAATTGGTTGGCGAGCTTGGTTCTTTGTCTTTCAAATTCTGTTGCATCTATGTTTGTTTCAGTACGATTCTGCTCTTCATTTTCAAATGCTTCACTCGTAACACTTATCTTAACTGGCTCTCTGTCCTTGTCAAGGTGGTGAACGCCCAACAATCTCTGCTCAATTTCACTGGGAGTCATGGTCAATTTTGCGAGTTTTTCTTTATTTTGCATTTGGTGCGAGACTTACCCATAAAACAGAGCGTGTAAAAATAAAATAAGGAAAAATCAAAAGAAGGAATAAAAGAATTATGTTTGAATAGAAGGTATTTCTACCAGTAAAGTAAGAAAACTTATTTGGGGGTGTATATTGACTTCAATAACGCATGACACACAATTTGGAGCAGATATTTGATCCTTCAACTGTCTAATCTCGAATTAGGCTGCACCTTTCAAACAAATCAAATCATCCTTCTTAATATTTGTCCTGTCATGATAAACTTTGTATGACTAAAGTTATTCCTTCTAGGATTTTCTCAATTGACCTCTCTAATTTTGATTGTCTTGTTCATCATTGTCTTATGGCGCCCCTGAGGATTTTCACCAATAAGATTTCCTTTTTTTTTTTTTTGATATCTTGTGGTGCCTCCATGGGTTTTCACCTACAAGCCCTTATATATATATATATATATATATATATATATATATATATATATACAACACACAAGGCTTGACATTCTCAAAAATTGATCGGAAGGTCTTTAATGGACAAAGGGAAAAGAATTTTTTAGGATAAATTACAACTTGAGAGCCATGTAAAAGTGACAATAGGATATATATCTCATCTTTTTTAAATACCAAGATTTTTTTTATTTTTTTTTGTCGGATCGATCCCCAAGATAGGGCTGCCTACGTATCCATTTAAGAATCAGGTCGAACGTAGTTCAATGATAACGCATTATCTTTTTTTTTTGACTCCAAAGAGGGTAAGCAAGGAAAGGTAAATAAGGCTCAAAGGGCTGACAAGGGATTAATGACATTTAGTTAAGTAGAATGATGACCTTTCGTCATCTCAACTTGAGAATGTTAAGCACAAGTGTGTCAAATATAATATCTTTTGACTGAATCGGAATTGATAGCTTTTTCCGATTGGTATAATTGACCAAAGCAAACTGCCGTCAACCTTTCTTCATCTATTAACGATAATTGTTCTAGTCTAGACTTGACCCATTCAGTATCGTCTATTTCGGCTTTACTAATGATTCGAAGCGAGGGAATTTCGACTTCTGCGGGTATCACAGCTTCAGTCCCATAGACTAGTAAATAAGGAGTTGTGCCAGTCGATGTACGGATGGTTGTACGATATCCTAAAAGAGCAAACGGTAATTTCTCATGCCACTGTCGAGATCCTTGGACCATTTTCCTAAGAATCTTTTTAATATTCTTGTTTGCTGCTTTGAAGGCTCCATTTGCTTTAGGACGGTAAGGGGTAGAATGATGATGCACGATCTTGAACTGCTCACAAACCTCCTTCATTAGATGACTATTGAGATTGGTTGCATTGTCTGTGACAAT
>NW_025852665.1:1903-3276 GCF_002878395.1 Capsicum annuum | reverse complement strand
TCCACTATTTGTACCAAGTATGAGCAACATCCTATAAATGGTATACGGCTAACTCAGCACTCTGAACATAAGTAACTCTCATGGTATCAATGACCTTCTGGACTTGATCAATAAATTCCTGAGGGTCTTCATCAGACTTAGACCCGAAGAAAGATGGAGGGTTCATTCGGGTGAAGTTCCGAATCCTAGCTACTGCAGAATTGGCCACTGGATTGGCCGAAATAACTGGTGGCCGTTCATTTTGGGTAGCCACAGACTGAGCAAGTGTGGTAAATTTGGTCCTAAACTCCGCATGAAAAACATAATCGCCTAAAGGGTCTTCGGACTGAGGGGCTGACTGATTTCTTCTCTTAGGAGGCATGTTCTGAAATAAAGAGAAGAAACGGATTAGACTGAGAGAATGACTTGTGATTATGCTCACTAGCACGACATGAATACTGAAAGAAGGGAAACTGTTCCAAAAACATCTCATAGCCTCCTGTACATAAATGTGGCGCGTAACACACCTATGCACAAGACTCTACTAGATGCGGCTTTCAAACTTCCTAGGACTCTATTGAACCTTAGGCTCCGATACCAAGTTTGTAACACCCTGATTTTCTGAATCGAAATGCTACACGGTGCTTAGAACCCCGAAGGACCACAAGCTAACCTATGATTGATATCTGTACCTATGCACTGCAATATATAATATAATAATGCGAAAAACATGAACATGTAGGCCTTAAAGTTCAACTGAATAAAAAAATCTATAAATTAGTAACATCCGTGTGGGTGAAAGATACCCAAAACAACTGAAAACTGAATCAAATCTGAACTAAATCTAAAAGCCTCTAAATACTGTCTGAATAAGGAGTTGAAGGAACATGTCTCCAACTAACTCCGTCTAGCAAAACTGAGTTGAACTAATAAATGAAATAAAATAATATCGTATCATCCTCGAATGAAGAGGACTCACTGCAACTCTGTCTACTGGAATGCAGCTGCTACTGCTGGTCTGGAACTTGTGTCTCTAAACCTATGGTGTAACATGAAAAGAAAGCACCATAGCGCAAATGTGTCAATACAACTGGAGTACTGAGTATACGAGTGAGGTAGGCTAATGCAAAGGGTTTATATGCATGAATAATGCTAACTGACTGATTGATATGAGCGTAAAAGTACAAACATAACTGACTGATTGATATGAACGTAAAAGTACAAACATACATGCATAGTAACTGAGATGTGAGTACGTGATAGCTAAATCTGTACACTAATACATGGTTTACTGATAACTGACATGGCTGAAACTGTAGTTCTGATAGCATAGGCGACTGTGTCTGGCAGTCTTGAATCTTATGGAACTTTCTGAGTCCCATGCTATAACTGAA
>NW_025852665.1:0-1803 GCF_002878395.1 Capsicum annuum | reverse complement strand
AGTATACGAGTGAGGTAGGCTAATGCAAAGGGTTTACATGCATGAATAATGCTAACTGACTGATTGATATGAACGTAAAAGTACAAACATACATACATAGTAACTGAGATCGTGAGTACGTGATAGCTAAATCTGTACACTAATACATGGTTTACTGATAACTGACATGGCTGAAACTGTAGTTCTGATAGCATAGGCGACTGTGTCTGGCAGTCTTGAATCTTATGGAACTTTCTGAGTCCCATGCTATAACTGAATTTGACTGTATCTAACAGTCCTGGTATACTAATATCTAAAGAACTGAGACTAAGCCTGAAACTGTGGGAGGTAGTTGTTTAACCGACATCCCCCATGTGTGCCATTATGGCTAAGCTGGGGTCCAATCTCTGCCCCGACTGAAAGGGTTCAATACCACGCCACTAGTAAGGACAGTTGTGAGTGACCCTTAGCTGGTAGGTACTCGAAACGAGAGCGGTGGGAACCTTGAACTGACAGTTAAGCCACTTCATCACCTCTAATCTGACAGGTTTAAGATGTCTCAATCTATGCTGGCTACATAGTTCTGGAACGCAAGGATGACTGCTAAGAATCACACCCTAAACTGGTAGGTGAGTTCCCATCCTTGGGTTCACTTGGTGCTAACTTTTACTCGCATCTGAAGAAACTGAACATGATTCAACTGACTGTACATGGACTGATTAACTGACTTTCGTTGACTGACAAAATAGTACTACTATCTGAGAGTTAACTGAGATCATGAGATTTCTGAGGTTTCCTGAGTCACATGACTGACTGAGTTCTATAGATTATAGCTTGACTGAGATTATCAGGACAACATGACATGACTCTAGGCACACAGTTGTATTTTTCGGGTATGAATACCCCTAGGACTCGATAGAAGGAAACTGACACACATGATATGACTTGATCACAAGATTGGAGTCCATAATTCATAATATCATAAATAGGGGATCTTATACTTCATGTAGTTATTCAACATCTTAAACATTGTAGGGATTGCATGGATATATTTCGTGTACATATTATACATATCCATTATCATACATGCTTCATACCACAACAATAGCAACACATCAATAGCATGGAATTCATATTTAAGTATATAGCTAACACGGACTTGTCATTTAGATATCATGGAACCATGTACACATAAATTCCTAACATCCCAAGCATTTTATCAAACACCTAGCATGCATTCTTTAAGGCATAGGTGTGTTTCATAACTTGCACCATATTATACCACCTAAAGTTCATAGTTTTCAACTAACAACCATATATATTCCATGAAAACACCTTTAGATATCATCTTAAAACTTAAACAATAATCATCAACATGTACATGCTCATATCACCACAAAAAGTTCACAAAATAGTATTTAAAACATGGTTCTTGAGCTCTATGAACGGATTGGATCCATAGATGAACACTACGCATACCTTAGATTAATGATCCATAAAGATAGTAGTGAAATAAGCTTGGAATTTGAAACCCCCAATTGAACCTAGACTTGTTCTTGGTTGTTCTTGAGTGAATTTTGATAAAAAGTAATGTAAAAAGCTGATTTGGGGCCTCAATCCCGTGTTTGGGACTTATATAGGGGGGAGTGGGGGAAGATAACCCAAATATCCCTCTAGATGCGTCATTTAATTTCTGTGAAAATTACCTTTGGGCCCCCGACGCGATGCGGAGACATCATGTTTCCACCCATTTATGACTTGGAAACTCACCGCGACGCACTGGAATCGCGGAGAGACACTGAAAATTGATGAACGTCATTTTGG
>NW_025852664.1:0-2816 GCF_002878395.1 Capsicum annuum | reverse complement strand
ACTCAATATATCTTATTGGCATTTATTATCCTAATTGATATGATTTTATATTAATACGTTCCTTAAGCCACTTTATTCCCGAAGTATTATTTTCTAAATCCCTCTCACAACCTTGTATTTCCCAATTTAATGCGCTTACTAAATCTTCACAAACTTGTCTAGATGTATTATAAGATTTATGTAATCTGTTTGCTTCTAATAACCTTTTCCGACTTTCTTCTAAATTATGTTTTCTAGCTATTATATTATTTCTTTTTCTGATTTCTCTATATAAATAGAAATAGCTACACCTTATGTCTTGGAAAGATCTATGTCTTTTCATATAGAGTTTATAAACTTTTGCGAGTTAATAGGTAATGTTCCCAAAACCTTAACAGTGGTATATTTCAATAATATTATATTTCAATATTATGATATTTCAATATTTTAACACAAAGACAAACAAAGATAATAAACAAGGATATATTTCAGTGAATAATGATTGATTTTTTAGTATATCAGTTTTGTAAAACCTACTCAGTACTCCCTCTTTCCCACTGTTTCTTCATGTTTATCATTCTTATAGTTTATATTTTCCCCAGAGTTTTTTTTTTTAATTTTATTTTACCCTGTTCATCTCTTCCTCTTGATCTAAGTTTATTTTTTTTTTAATTTTATTTTACCCTGTTCATCTCTTCCTCTTAATCTAAGTTCTTAACATCTTACTTCTTTAACCACACCCCAGAAATTTTTTGTCTGGCAGCTAACACTCGTCCTTTGTCTATTTTGCAGATCTGTTGGACTATCAAGGCTAGAATTCCTAGGAATTTACAGGTTAATCCATCGTTGTTATTAAGAAATTAAGAGGCTAACCATATACTAAGGGTAAGAATTTTACAGAGAATTTAATTTACATGATTTACAAAAATATGTAGAATAACTTTAAACATGGATATAAGAACATAAGTATAAATATTTTTTGTGGGGAAAATATGTAAATAAGAACTTACATGAAGTAACTAGGAGAGAGGTTTTCCTTCGGGAAACCCCCTTAAGATCGAATAGAAAACTTGGAGTTTTTATTTAAAACACACTGATACAAAGTTTATACAATAAGGAATGACTGGGATAGGTTTTTTGGGAGGAAAGGTTTACACATTTCAAGTATGTTCTCAAGTTGGTTGATTTCACTCTACCTTTCTTCTACAAAATGTACGCCTTTTATAGGCAAAAACTAGATAAAGTAGTGGTTCTAAAGATTACTACGTGGCCTAAACACATGTGGCCGACACGTAAAGATAAGAGATAAGAAAGAATCTTAATAATGCAAGCCGGGTACTCATTGGGCCCCATCGTCACATGCATTATTAATTTTCCTTCCAGACTTATTTTGACGCGTGCTTCAACAGTTTTTCTTTCTTTTGGAAAGTAGTGATAAAGGAAGCACTCTGACCCTGATTATTACAAGACATAAAGTGAGCATCCCAACCTGACTACACTATCTAATAATACAAATTGTATATTGTCTTTACTATGTATCCAAGTTGTGCAGGGCAATTGAGTCGAAGCTCATTCCTAAGTCATCGTCTTCGTATGGATCCTGAGCATCCTGGAAGTGTGCAATACTATTATCTTCGTCTGATCTTGCAGAATTATTATCTATATTATTTATCTCTGGAACAGTTCTGTCTAAATTAGTGGGTTGTCCGTCTGGCTGTCCATTCATATGTTTATCTTGTGTCCGGTTGCTAAAGAATCTGTCTAAAGTCTGTTTGATTATAGTCTCTGTTGTTTCATTTTTTCTTTTAGATATTAAAGTCTTCTTTAAAATCTTATTACCTGATTTTGTTAACTTATTTTTTGATGAAGAACATCCTTCATCTTCACTTTTTGGCAAAGTGACAGCCATTAACGGGTTTGATTTGTCTTTACCGATCACCGTTTGAGTCGGACTAGCTGTACCAACATTCGGTACAGTGGATTTCTGAGCATTTAGTGGGAAATGCACACCCTTTTCATCCATTTTTTGAGGAGATGGAGAACTCTGAGTCTGAGTCTGTGTTTGTGCATCTGTCTTGCTTACATTTGTCTGCTGGTTGAGTCTTGTTTCTAATAATTGTATCTGCTTTATTAATCTAGTATTTTCCATGAGGAGTGATTCTTTCTGATCATTTAGCTTCTTGAAATTCTCCGTCATTGAAAAATAATGGTTGCAGAAAATAGTCTTTCCAGTCTCTTTTTGCAAATTATACTGAGGTATTTGATCTGGGTTCTGTCTGAGTGATGGAGATATATAATAGTTTGGTCCTAAATATCCTCTAGCATGATTGGTGGCTTCGGTAAAATCATTAAAACCTTTAAAAAAAGGGGCTTTAAAACCTTGTATTGAATCTAACACTTCTAACCATGTTGGGAAAATTTCGTTAGTTTTTCCATGAATGACTACATAGTATTTAAACCTAGGCCTACTTTTTTCTGCCATGTAATGGCATAAAGAGTTCATGGATGTCATAAAATGATTACGGTTTTGTCTATTATAAGATATCCAAAGATTATCTACTAAACACCTTTGGGGTCTATCTAATATGTAATCTGGTCTTACTCTAAATGATATGTTGCTCTCAGGGTAAGCAATTAAGTTAAAAGGTCCAAAGTGAATTCTTTCCATTGTTTCTAAAGATTCTAGTGGTCTAAAATTTAAATTACCTAACATTATCTGTTGATATGAATCTGAAGACGAAGCTACACCCTTGCCTTTATCTGCAGGAGGTTGTCCTGTTGGTCTCATGCTGAAAACAAATGAGTGAGATTAAACTTATTTATTTATTCCCAGTTGT
>NW_025852663.1:1569-3190 GCF_002878395.1 Capsicum annuum | reverse complement strand
AAAACACAAAGGTTGCAAAATAGAATCAATTAGTTTCAATGAGTTCTTAACTTTCACTAAAGATTTTTATATACGTTCTTCTCTAGATATGGAGAGATAGAAATAGAATCGAAATACAAAATTTTTTTTTTAATTTAATTCTGCAAACAAATAGGTCGGTGGGGAAAATCAAACTCCCCACCTTGGAATGGAAACGATCTTTATTCTTTTGTCAACAAAAAAGTTATTATTCAGTGAATAGTAAATAGAGAATTTTCTATATCAATCAGAAAAGCGAATAGAGTTCCATTACATATTGATTAGCTCACTAATCAATATCAAATATGAAAGGGAAATCCTTACATTATTCAATTATTATCTAATTGAATAATTTAAGAATATATTGAATTATTTTTTCAAGTTGATTCAAATTATTCTAACGTTTTATTACTTATTTATTTTTGTTTAGCGTACCAAAAAACAAAAATTTGACTCCCCAGTAGAAATAACTTTCGCTAACGAAAAAGCCTTTAATGCTATCCAATATGTCTTTCTTTTCAAAATATTTTTACGAATACGTTTTTTTGATCTCGAAGTGCATTTTTTTGGAACTGTCATTATAAAATTCCTCATTGTTAGTTATAGTTAGATGTGAAATACATCTATTGTTCAAAATGAATTCTTTATAATACGCAATTTATAATACTAAAATAAAATATTATCCAGATAGGCAAAAGATAAGAATAGAAAATTCGATTCAAGTTTTAATTTAGTTTAAGTTAGTTCATATTTTTACTTTTTATTGACTCCTTTCAAAAGAGGTAAGATCCGGTGAATTGGAAACAATTAATTAAGAATTCAAAACTTTTTTATGGAACAGACATATAAATATGCATGGATCATACCTTTCATTCCACTTCCAGTCCCTATGTTAATAGGAGCGGGGCTAATTCTTTTTCCAACGGCAACAAAAAGTTTTCGCCGTATATGGGCTTTTCAAAGTGTTTTATTGTTAAGCATAGTCATGATTTTTTCAATCTACTTGTCTATTCAGCAAATAAATAGCAGTTCTTTTTCTCAATATGTATGGTCTTAGATCATTAATAATGATTTTTCTTTAGACTTCAGATACTTGATCGACCCGCTTACTTCTATTATGTTAATATTAATCACTACTGTTGGAATTATGGTTCTTATTTATAGTGATAATTATATGGCTCATGATCAAGGTTATTTGAGATTTTTTGCTTATATGAGTTTTTTCAGTACTTCTATGTTGGGATTAGTTACTAGTTCGAATTTGATACAAATTTATATTTTTGGGGAATTGGTTGGTCTGTGTTCCTATCTATTAATAGGATTTTGGTTTACACAACCTGTAGCGGCAAATGCTTGTCAAAAAGCCTTTGTAACTAATCGTATTGGAGATTTTCGTTTATTATTAGGAATTTTAGGTTTTTATTGGATAACGGGGAGTTTCGAATTTAGGGATTTATTCGAAATATTCAATAACTTGATTTATAATAATGAGGTCAATTTTTTATTTGTTACTTTATGCGTTGTTCTCTTATTTGTCGGTGCAGTTGCAAAACCCGCCCAATTACCCCTTCATGTATGGTTACCTGATGCCATGGAGGGGCCT
>NW_025852663.1:590-1469 GCF_002878395.1 Capsicum annuum | reverse complement strand
TATAAATCAAGTTATTGAATATTTCGAATAAATCCCTAAATTCGAAATATTCAATAACTTGATTTATAATAATGAGGTCAATTTTTTATTTGTTACTTTATGCGTTGTTCTCTTATTTGTCGGTGCAGTTGCAAAACCCGCCCAATTACCCCTTCATGTATGGTTACCTGATGCCATGGAGGGGCCTACTCCTTTTTCGGCTCTTATACATGCTGCTACTATGGTAGCGGCAGAGATATTTCTTGTAGCTCGGCTTCTTCCTCTTTTCAGAGTTATACCTTACATAATGTATTTGATCTCGATTATAGGAATAATAATAGTATTATTAGGAGCAATGTTAGCTCTTGCTCAAAAAGACATTAAGAGGGGTTTAGCCTATTCTACAATGTCTCAATTGGGTTATATGATGTTATCTCTAGGTATGGGGTCTTATAGTAGATCTTTATTTCATTTGATTACTCATGCTTATTTCAAAGCATTATTATTTTTAGGATCCGGATCCATTATTCATTCAATGGAAACTATTGTTGGATATTCTCCAGCTAAAAGCCAGAATATGGGTCTTATGGAGGTTTAAGAAAAAATGTACCAATTACCAAAATCACATTTTTATTAGGTACACTTTCTCTTTGTGGTATTCCACATCTTACTTGTTTTTGGTCTAAAGATGAAATTCTTAATGATAGTTGGTTGTATTCGTCAATTTTCGCAATAATAGCTTGGGCCATGGCGGGATTAACCACATTTTATATGTTTCGGATCTACTTACTTACTTTTGAAGGGTATTTAAACATTCATTTTCAAAATTATGGTGGGAAACACAAAACCCTTTTCTATTCAATATCTCTATGGGGTAAAAACAGAATTAAGAAAAACTCT
>NW_025852663.1:0-490 GCF_002878395.1 Capsicum annuum | reverse complement strand
GACTATTGCTCATTTTGAGCATAAAGCGGTTTATTCCTATCCTTATGAATCGGACAATACTATGCTATTCCCAATATTTGTATTAGGACTCTTTACTTTGTTTGTTGGATCGATAGGAATTCCTTTCAACCAAGATGGAGTTAATTTGGATATATTATCGAAATGGTTAGCTCCATCTATAAATCTTTTGCATCAAAAGTCTAATAATTCGATGGATTGGAATGAATTTTTAAAGGATGCGGTTCTTTCAGTCAGTATAGCTTATTTCAAAATATTTATAGCATCCTTTTTATATAAACCCATTTATTCTTCTTTAAAAAATTTGGAGCTAATTAATTTTTTTGTTAAAAAGGGTCCTAAGAGAATTCTGTGGAACAAAATTATAAATGGCATATATGATTGGTCATATAATCGTGCTTACATAGATGCTTTTTATACAAGATTCTTAGTTGGTGGGATAAGAGGCTTAGCTGAATTTACTTATTTTTTT
>NW_025852662.1:0-5164 GCF_002878395.1 Capsicum annuum | reverse complement strand
TCACAAGAGGCTGCAGTAAAGATAGGTTCGGAGGAATAAGCTACATGTAAATGGAACCACTTCGTATGTGAGAGGTATGTATTACTGATAATATTATCGTGGAAACACACATAGAATACACTGATTTTGTGAATGCTATTTTTATCGATTAGTTATAGATCATTCAAACAAGATATCTGTAATTTTACAGTTAAGTTTGGTAGGTCCGAACTGATAAGGCTGAGGGACCATGAATATGGTTCTGATACCCTTTTAAGATTTAATGTTGGATATTGCTCATGTTTATTTGTCATGCCTTCTACAGACTTTCACTGTGGCAAGCATTTCTGGCGACGGTGTAGACTTTTGAATGACGGATATATTGTCCTCTATATGGGAGAAGAATGATCAATCTTGCCCCTCCTTGCTTATCTTGTGCATGTAAATGTGAAGAGTGCAAGACAAAACATGATGGTGTGATTAATACTGTTAATGCATTAACTGCTGATGTAAAGGAATTGATATCTAACAATAGTGTTATTCGATCAAAGAGAATTTCAGTTTCATTCACTCCATAGAGATTAAGGCTAAGAGGAGAAAAAAAACAATTTCTAAGGCATTATCAAGTATCCAAAAAAAGAAAAATTTTGAATCTGAAAAAGGTGAGAAGATAAAAAGGGGAGGAATATGAAGGAAAACTGAATGCTAGATTTAGTTCATCTTGTGTCGTTATATAGAGATACTCCATTTAATTTTGAGTGTTTTTTCTTTTCAGAATGGTGAGGAAGGAAGAATCTCCCCATCATTAGCTAATACCGAAAATAAGACATCTGATGTTATTGAACCACTAGACTGCCCTGTGAAGTTTGATAATCCAGAAGACGTCTTTGCTTGAGTTAGTCAACAGATTAAATGATCTCAGTCACTTGTTTTTTCTGCTGATCAATCTTCTCCGTAGAAAACAAGATATCAACAGAACTGCTTGACACAACGAAAGATGATATCGATAAATTACTAATTATGTCTTCTCAAGACTTGCTTCTACTAAAAAATTGTTCTGCATTGAGTGCTGCACTATCCATATATGCTGTAGCACAGGATTTATCAGCCGAGAGGGCGCTTGCCTTGGTAAACTCAAAGAGGACCTTCTATACTTCTCCTTAACCTTGCGTAGAGCTAAGAAGGACCAAAGGGAGTATTATAAGAAAGCTGCCAAGAAATAAAGTGGTCCTCATTAACAAACTCACAAAAGATCAAGAGCTTTATACTGAGCTTAATGACCACAATGATAAAATGATTGAATTGGAAGTGGTGACTTGACTTAGTCAAGCAAAAAGCCACGACTGTTCATATCCCTTAATTAAATAAAACTGGTGACTTTTTGAATATGTAAATTAAAAAAATCGGATCTAAATACAACATTTTATCTTTTTATTGTATTTCAGAAAGAGATAGATTGGTAATCTGTTGCAAAATATATTCCACCTGTCAGATAACTTACAATATATGGACAATCTGTTGTAATAGATGGATATATTAGTTTGCTTTTCCATCAGCTGTGGCGTCTGTTGCAAATTGCTAGTCATCTGTTTATTCAATTTCACCGAGAGCAGTAGATTTTTCTAAACACTTCTTGGCCAAACTCAATTTTTGCTCTTGGATTGCTTTATTTTTTCTTTGCATCCTTCAAGCTGGCCTCCAAATTTAATTTTTGCCATTAATCCAAGAGCAAAAATTTAATTTGGAGGACAGCTTGAAAGATGTCAAGAAAAAAAGAGAAGCAATCCAAGAGCAAAAATTGAGTTTGGCCAAGAAGTGTTTAGAAAAATCTATTGCTCTCGATGAAATTGAATAAACAGATGACTAGCAAGTGCAATAGATGCCACAACTGATGGAAAAGAAAATTGATATATCCATCTGTTGCAACAGATTGTCAATATGTTATAAGTTATCTGACAGGTGGAATATATTTTGCAACAGATTACCAATCTGTCTCTTTTTTAAATACAATAAAAAGATAAAATATTTTATTTAGATTTATTTTTTTAATTTACATATTCGAAAAGTCACCAGTTTTATTTAATTAAGGTGTATGAACAGTTATGGCTTTTTGTTTGACTAAGTCAAGTCCCCACTTCCAATTCAATCATTTTATATATAGGTTCCTCCAGCCTCTTCTCACTCACACATTCATTCTACTACACTTGCAATACTAATATGACTGATCCAGATTCGTACAAAAATATTCATATCGAGTCCTTGCAGAAACTTCAAAGGCAGTTTGATAAACTCCAGAGGAATTTGGCCGACTTCGGAGCAAGGCTGAGGAGGGCCCAGCTGCTGCCGGATGAAAATTGTCAGGTTGACAATAATAATAGTAATAATAATAGTAATAATAATAATAGTAGTAGTAATAATAATTATGTTATGTTTTTTCTTTCTTTTAGCGTATGTATTTTCTTTTTTTATATCTGATCTACCTATAAGAGATTCAAAAAAATCTATGTATATGTTTGGTTAGGTCGATTTTTAATTTTTAATTCTAATTCAATATTTAATTATCTTTCTATTTATTTTCTACTCTCAATATGTCTACGGTTGGAGGTAGAGATTGAGCACTTGTGGCAACAGATGGTGGTGAAAAGTCAAGTGATGAGAAATTCTCCTAAAAACGGTTCGTTAATAAATAATAAGGAACTAAATGATATTATAATCGTAAAACAAAGATTATTTAATTTAAAAAAGTCACAACATTGGATTAATTTAATTAAGTTATATGATGATATGATTGTTAAGAAAAAAATGAATGAATAGTCGTGACTGTGACTTTTATCTAAACACATTCAATAAACCAAAACAAAAAGCGCTGCTGATGCATCAAATTCCTCATATGTTGCGACTGATGAATCAGTTAGAAGAAATAAAAAAAGCTCCTTAAATAGATGGTCGATTTATAGCAACAGATGGTATATCTGTTGAAACAGATGAATTATCTGATGCTATAGATATACAATCTGTTGCCATAACTCAATTAAAAAATTGGTTATTAAAGAAACGGTTATTGAAAACCAGGTGTATTCGATTTTTAAATTGAGAAAAAAATTATTTAAATTTAATAAGTTGAAAAGTCATGACTTGTCACAATTGGAAAACTCACCAGGTTGATTTGATTAAGTCATTTCTTTTCATAGAAAAGAATAAGGAAATAAATGCTAAACACAATTTAAACCGTAAAAAACTCACCAGAAATATTCTTGTTTTTAAATATTCTTTATTAATTTATATAATTAAAAAGTCAGAAAATTTAGATGTCATGAAGATAATTTTTTTTTAAAATATATATATTATATGTTGCAACAGATATATTATCTGATGCAACATGTTATCTATTTGTTACAACGGATGATATATCTATTGTAACAGATGATTTATCTGATGCAACAGATATATAATCTGTTGTCCAACTCGGTGTAAAAAAAATTATTTTAATAATAATAAAGTTGAAAAGTCATGACTTATTACAATATTGCTTAATTTAATTAAGTCATAACTTTTTACAGTAATCAAGAATGTCATTAATAAATAGAGGTGAACAGTTGTGCCTTTAAATCTGCTTTATTAATTTATGTGACTAAAAAGTCAGAAAATTTGGATGTCATGAAGATAATAATTTTTTTAAAAAAAGATATATAGATTATATGTTGCAATAGATATATTATCTAATGCAACAGGTTATCTATTCAACAGATGAGTTATATGATGCAACAGATATATAATCTGTTGTCCAACTCAGTGTAAAAGAAATAGTTCCTGGAAAGAACTAATTATTTTAATAATAATAAAGCTGAAAAGTCATGACTTATCACAATATTGCTTAATTAAATTAAGTCATATTTTTTTACAGTAATCAAGAATGTCATTAATAAATGGAGGTGATCAGTTGTGCCTTTAATCTGTTTTATTAATTTATATAATTAAAAATCAGAAAATTTAGGTGTCATGAAGATAATTTTTTTTAAATATATATATTATATGTTGCAACAGATATATTATCTGAGGCAACATGTTATCTATTTGTTGCAACGGATGATATATCTGTTGTAACAGATGATTTATCTGATGCAACAGATATATAATCTGTTGTCCAACTTAATGTAAAAAGAATGGTTCCTGAAAAGAACTAATTATTTTAATAATAATAAAGCTGAAAAGTCATGACTTATCACAATATTGCTTACTTTAATTAAGTAATAACTTTTTACAGTAATCAAGAATGTCATTAATAAATTGAGGTGAACAATTGCGCCTTCAAATCTGCTTTATTAATTTATATAATTAAAAAATTAGAAAATTTGGATGTCATGAAGATAATTTAAAAAAAGATATATAGATTATATATTGCAACAGATATATTATCTGATGCAAAAGATTATCTATTTGTTGCAATGGATTATATATCTGTTGTCACAGATGAGTTATCTGATGCAACATATATATAATCTGTTGTCCAACTCAGTGTAAAAATGGTTCCTGAAAAGAACTAATTATTGATAATAATAAAGCTAAAAAGTCATGACTTATCACAATATTGCTTAATTTAATTAAGTCATAACTTTTTACAGTAGAAAGTCATTAATAAATGGAGGTGTACAGTTGTGATTTTTTTGCCTAAGTCATTCAAGTTCAATCTTTTATAAATAGGTCTCTCCTTACTCAATTATTCGTTCTACTACACACTATTTGTTCCTTGCTCTTATTAAACCTTCAACTACTTTCTCTTCAAGGACTTGATAGCTTTTTCCTGTCTCTGGTAAGTTTTTTCTTGATTTTTGTGTAAATATTCGTTGTATATTATATTGCATTCGAATTCTTTCTTTTCTTTACTTTTGTTTTTACGTGTGTTTTGTCAACTTATGTGTTTTCTAGATATGGATGATCCTGTGTGGGATGTTGCTATTTTATGAGACACCATGCGGGAACTGCGGAGGAGGTTCATGACCTGCATTGAGAGTTGGCCGCCGTTAGAGTAAGGATGCTGCGGGAGATCCGCAGGCTGAGGAAGGCACTGCCTCTGCCGGTTGAAGATTGGCCGGCTGGCCGTACAAATAATAATGATGACAATGATGATAATAATAATTATTTTTTTTTCTTTTATCTATGCATTTTTTTTGTTTGTTTTATAAAA
>NW_025852661.1:1763-2655 GCF_002878395.1 Capsicum annuum | reverse complement strand
TTAAATATTTAGTTGCAATTAATTAAGTTAATTTTTTATTTTGTCATAATTTATGTTGCACCGATAAAATTTTGAGAGTTGAATAAAACTTTTATCTAGTTTTGAAAAAGTATTTTAACTTGTTAATTATTATGATTTGTAATGATCTACATTCTACGATATGAGATACTTGGCAGAGATTAAGGTTATAAGGTTATAAAGTTGTTTACTAATATAAGGTAATAGGGTTAAACGGTGGTCGTTAAGGTTATAAGGTTATATGGTTGTTTACTAATATAAGGTTGTTTACTTAACAGTGGTTATAAGGTTAAACGGTGGTCGTTAAGGTTATAAGGTTATAAGGTTAAATGATGGCCGTTAAGGTTATAAGGTTGTTTACTAATATAAGGTTATAAGGTTAAACGGTGGCTGTTAAGGTTCTGAGGTTGTTTACTAATATAAGGTTGTTTACTTAACGCTGGTTATAAGGTTAAACGGTGGTCGTTAAGGTTATAAGGTTGTTTACTAATATAAGGTTATAAGGTTAAGCGGTGGCTGTTAAGGTTATAAGGTTGTTTAATTAACGGTGGTTATAAGGTTTAATGGTGGTCTATAAGGTTATAAGGTTAAACGGTGGCTGTTAAGGTTATACGGCTGTTTACTAATATAAGGTTATAGGTTAAACAGTGGTCGTTAAGATTATAAGATTGTTTACTAATACAAGTGTGTTTGCTTAACGGTGGTTATACTGTTAAACATTGGCCTTTAAGGTTATAAGGTTATAAGTTTAAACGGTGACCGTTAAGGTTATAACGTTATAAGGTTATTAGGTTAAACGGTGGCCGTTACAGTTATAAGGTTGTTTACTAATATAAGGTTATAAGGTCAAACGGTGGCCGTTAAGGTTATAAGG
>NW_025852661.1:1003-1663 GCF_002878395.1 Capsicum annuum | reverse complement strand
TACTAATATAAGGTTATAAGGTTAAATGGTGGTCGTTAAGGTTATAAGGTTGTTTACTTAATGCTGGTTATAAGGTTAAACGGTGGTCGTTAAGGTTATAAGGTTAAACGGTGGCCGTTAAGGTTATAAGGTTGTTTACTAATATAAGGTTGTTTATTTAACGGTGACCGTTAAGTTTTATGTATAGATTAGGCTTTAAACGGTGGCCATATAGATTAGCAGGTTTCTCTCGAAAAATAAAACTATAACCTTTATGCAAAAGGAAGAGAATATACATGGTCTCAACAAATCTTCAAATGTAAGGTCTAGCACTTTCAACTCCAGAAACAAAGTGGAAAACAAAATAGTGCTAACCCGGGGTCTTCTCGTCGTCTAAGAGCACGTTCAACTTCAGAGTCACCAGTGTGATTGCGAAAGTAATCCTAAAAATAATGATAAATGTTATGCCTAAAGAATTAAAGAAATCCAAACAACAAAATTTCTTATAAGACAAAAGAGTTTACCCTCAAGCGACCAACAAAAATCTGAATGACAGAAGCACTTGCTTGACAAAAGCTAAGAAGTCGAGACAAAAGTTTCTAATAGACTTAGGTTAGAAAAGGAAATTCCAAGCATTGACCCGCAAGATATATTGCATGTGGACTTTGAATGGAATTGGAA
>NW_025852661.1:0-903 GCF_002878395.1 Capsicum annuum | reverse complement strand
TGAGAATTTGATTCCGACTCAGCACATGCTGGTTCTGAAGGGGAACATTCTATTTCCGCTTCCGTTGATGGATCAGTGACTTCAGAATCTGTTATATGATCAAGAAAATGAAGTTACAGAACATTCAAGAGAACCAAATAATGCATTGTTGCCCTCCCCTTCCCATCATAGTTCATCAGAAATGCAGTAGATACAACAATCTGCACCATGTTTGCACATTGACTTTGAAAGTTTTCTCAATCCATTTTGCCTCTAGCCTCTTTATACATTTCCTGCTCTCTCGCCAAATAACTTGAGAGACTTCTTATTAGTATCTATATCTTATGTGTACCAAATTCTGAAAACCCCCATCATATGGATTTTTAAAAAGAATAGTAGTGAAGGATCAATTATCGATATAACGTACTACGACATAATGTCTTGTAACAGCTACTACCTCCTCTACAGTGTTTTTAAATTCTTTCGTGGGAATTAAAACATAAATGAACTATATAACTCATAGAGACAAGCATGAAGCTCTGCTGCCCTCCGTCATAAAAGTTTCAAAATGAGAACCTTGTAAATAAAACATGAAATAGTAATAGGTGAAAGAACAGGCAATTGACTTGGAGAAAATTACCTTCTGTAATTTCAGATTCATCAATTTCATCTTCTTCTTCTTTTTGAGCCACTGTGATGCTCTCCATGCTGTCCACTTTCTGTTAATGGCTTTGAGCATTCTTAGCAGTGTCACACCCCTTTTTTTACTCCGAAAAGATTCGATTTTACACTTTGAAAGCATTTTTATTATCAAAGTGACAAAAAATGAAATTTTTTTTCGAAAAGGCTTATTTATATTCAAACCTCAGAGTCGCCACTTGGCATAATCCGGTGTGCCAAGTCACCTTTGGAAAACCCTTTACA
>NW_025852660.1:0-1769 GCF_002878395.1 Capsicum annuum | reverse complement strand
CCTCCTAAATAATAAATATAGATAGATCATCTAACTTTCGAAAATAATAAATCATATGTTAATTAAATTGGTAGAAGTTATACCTCAATTATCTGTGTTCTTTTGGAACTTAGAATCTTTTTTAATCGAAATTTTTAACGTAGCTGCATTCATTCCGGCAAGGTCACAACATTTCAAACATAAATTATGATAGAATCTCAAAATTAAGGATAGAATCTCAAAATATGATCCACAACCAGAAATTAGATCTATGGTCACAGTTGTAAAACCGTTGCAATAGACCAAAAAACCGTTGCCATACACCTATCGCAACGGTTCTGCAAGCATCCCATAGGTGGGCATTGTGATAGGTCTATTGCAACGGTTTCTGCAATGGTTGTCTAAACCGTCGCCATAGGTAGATCTATGTGGACGGTTTCTGGAAACCATCGCCATAGATAGACCTATTGCGATTTTTATTTTTTGAACGACTATTTTCATCTATTGCGACGGTTTATAATTGTCGCAATAAATGATATTGCAATGGTTACTAACCATTGGAATAACAGCTATTGAAAAAGATTTTAACTTGTTAATTATTGTGATTTATAATGATCTACATTCTACAATATGAGATATTTGGCAGAGATTAAGGTTATAAGGTAATAAAGTTGTTTACTAATATAACGTTCTAAGGTTAAACGGTGGTCGTTAAGGTTATAAGGTTATAAGGTTGTTTACTAATATAAGGTTGTTAACGGTGATTATAAGGTTAAATGGTGCCGTTTAGGTTATAAGATTGTTTACTAATATAAGGTTGTTTACTTAACGGTGGTTATAAGGTTAAACGGTGGTCTTTAATAATATATGGTTGTTTACTTAACGTTGGTTATAAGGTTAAACGTTGGCCGTTAAGGTTATAAGGTTGTTTACTAATATAAGGTTATAAGGTTAAGCGGTGGCCGTTAAGGTTATAAGGTTGTTTACTTAACGGTGGTTATAAGGTTAAACGGTGGCCTCTAATGTTATAAGGTTATAAGGTTAAACGGTGGCCGTTAAGGTTATACGGTTGTTTACTAATATAAGGTTATAAGGTTAAACGGTGGTCGTTAAGGTTATAAGGTTGTTTACTAATATAAGTTTGTTTACTTAACGGTAGTTATAAGGTTAAACGTTGGCCGTTAAGGTTATAAGGTTATAAGGTTATTAGGTTAAACGATGGCTATTAAGGTTATAAGGTTGTTTACTAATATAAGGTTATAAGGTTAAACGGTGGCTGTTAAGGTTAAAAGGATGTTTACTAATATAAGGTCATAAGGTTAAACGGTGGTCATTAAGGTTATAAGGTTGTTTACTGATATAAGGTTGTTTACTTAACGCTAGTTATAAGGTTAAACGGTGGTCGTTAAGGTTATAAGGTTGTTTAATAATATAAGATTATAAGGTTAAACGGTGGTCGTTAAGGTTATAAGTTTGTTTACTAATATAAGGTTGTTTACTTAATGGTGGCCGTTAAGTTTTACGTATAGATTAGGCTTTAAATGGTGACCGTATAGATTAGCAGGTTGGTCTCGCAAATAAAACTATAACCTTTATGCAACAGGAAGAGAATACACATGGTCTCAACAAATCTTCAAATGTAAGATCTATCACTTTCAACTCCAGAAACAAAGTGGAAAATAAAATAGTGCTAAACCGGGGTCTTCTCCTCGTCTAAAAGCACGTTCAACTTCAGAGTCACCAGTGTGTATTCTCTTCCTGTTGCATAAAGGTTATAGTTTTATTTGCGA
>NW_025852659.1:1432-2416 GCF_002878395.1 Capsicum annuum | reverse complement strand
AAATATTTTTCTATGTCTATATTTTTGTTTGTTATCAATTGTTTTTACGAATTGTTCAAAACGACTTTCTATTTGTGTTTTATTAATTTTATTTTTTCCTGTTATTTTATGTTTTGTTGTTAATACATATAGATTTTTACATCTTGTTGTAAATATTTTACTTCCTGGGGTTAGTTCTATTCTTGATATTTTCCAATATAATACTAATTATTTATCTATATTTTTATCTGTTATTGCTACTGAATAATTCACACTTATGATAAATTTAAAATTTTGGTATATTAAATTTCCTTTTATAGCAGTTATTATACTTTTTTCTATAGGTTTTATAATTCTATCTTCTGCTAAATATAATTCTATTGGTGTATCTATTCCTTCTCTAAAACATGCTTTTATTAATATCTTTGTTCCTCCAAGGTGTACGTATTTTATTGGGTTTTACTTTTTATGTCGTTTATTACTTTATTAATTATTTTTTTTGTTACTAGTGGTATACTAGCTCTTCCTTTTGCATATCTACAGTCTATTACAAATTCTTTTTGACTTACTACGTATTATTCTTTCTTTTTTCTACTAAATATATTTTTTATTGTTGGTATTTTAAATATTTTTTCTATACTTAAATCTAACTCTTTTTCTTTTATTTCATCAAATATATTATTATCAAATATTATTTTTTGATATGTTCCTTCTTCATTTAAATATTCTTCCTTTGTTATTATTTTTATACCTTCTTCAGTTATTTGGTTCATTTTTATATCTTCTTCAGTCATTTGATTCATCTAATTCACTATCTATTTCATTATCTGTTTCATTTACTGAAATTTCATATATACTATCTTCACTTTCTAATTCATAATCTATATAATCTATCGGCATATATTCTGTATTTTTTATTTTTATTTTTGATATTTGTTTCTTTTTGGGGATTTTTAGGAATTTACAATCTCTAGCTAAATGTCCTAGTTTTCCACAATTATAACA
>NW_025852659.1:0-1332 GCF_002878395.1 Capsicum annuum | reverse complement strand
TATATATATATATATATATATATTCTAAACTATCTATTGTTGATTCTTAATTTGATATTTCTTCTTTTTGTGAATTTATTGAGTTTTTACTAACTCCAATAACTATGTTATACTGTAGTCTTTCTATCCTTATTTTTAATTCTTTACGTTTTTGTAATTTTTGTTTGTTATTCATCTAAGCAATATTTATAATATTTTGATGGATATGTAAGTCTAATTTTATCATAATTAATAAATTAATCAAATAAATCAAAAATTAAAAAAGGATGTAGAATATAATTACAACGAAGAAGATAAAAAACAAGTTCAGAAAATAAAAATACTTTGTAAAGAATTACCAAAATTACAATTTCCAGATGAAAATAAAAAATTTACATATATAGTAGAAGCAGACTCAAGTGAATATAGTTATGGAGGAGTACTTAAATATAGATATAAAGAAGAAAAATTAGAACACCATTATAGATACTACTCAGGTACATTTAATGAAACGGAAATAAAATGGAAAATAAATAGAAAAGAATTATGTTCATTATATAAATGTTTATTAGCATTTGAACCATATATTGTATATAACAAATTTATTGTGAGAACAGATAATACCCAGGTTCGATGGTGGTTAACAAGAAAAATACAAAACTCAATTATGACAAAGGAAATTCAAAGATTAGTATTGAATATATTAAATTTTACATTTACGATTGAAGTAATCAAGACTGACAAGAATGTTATTGCAGATTACATATCAAGACAAAGCTACTCAAATTGATTTACCAATGGAAGAAGCTGATGTCAAAGATACCCAAACAGAATTAATATTACAAGTGTTTGAACAAATGAAGTTATTACAAGAAAGAGTTATCACATTAACTACTGAAGTTACAAATGTAAAAGTGCAGGTTGAGCACAATAAAAAACAAGAAAAGGCTATTAGCAAAGATACTGTGCAGGAAGAGCACATTAAAAAACTAGACCTAGAAGGTGACGATGAGAAACACCTAAAAACTTAAATGACTAACGAAATTACAGTTACAGCTGCAGGCGCAGGAGATGTATCCAAAGGAAAGAATATAGTCACTCAAAATAAACCTGAACCACCGAAGAAAAAGAATTATAACCTCAACCAGATATTCTCAAAACCATATACACCACGTATACAAAAATCAGAGTCATCTATACCTCCCCAGATACACACATATTCCGAATCACTCAATCAACAAAAGCAGACTTATAACCATATCACTCAGTACATATATTGATAATATTTATACTTTACAAACATTGATAAATACAAAACCTATCTAGAGTAAATATTTAGCAAAATAGTTCAGG
>NW_025852658.1:1151-3178 GCF_002878395.1 Capsicum annuum | reverse complement strand
CATCTTTTAAATTACCTTCTAATTGAATTTCTTGGATTAACGACCTAGTCGGATCGAGATATATTTGATTTTTAAGCTGCAATGCCTCTTGATTCTTTCTAATTATAAGCAGATATAATGTATGTATACTAGGGGGTTTGGGCCACAGGTGACAAAAGAGATTTAAAATGAGGTGTGGGTGACATAAGTCTTAATAATTGAGTAGAGGTGACAATTACTTAATTATGGATTAAGAAAGTTTGGAAAATTTCAAAATAATCCACAAGTTTTAAAATTACACTTTGATCCAAATGTTAGTTAATATAACGGGGAACGAAGGGAAAAAGACGCCTTTTTCTCTCTTTTCATCCGTTGTTATTTTCTCTCTCTTCGCGATATTTGTTGTTCATTGTTGCTAATGCTTTATTCATCATCTTCTGATTCATTATCATCAACTTATACTTCATTATCATCTTCATATTCTTCTTGTTGACCATTGTTGTTGTTGTTGTTGTTGTTACCCCAACTGCTGCTCTTTGACCAAATTCTTATGTCAAATTTTATTTCGTAAATCATTTTCAACTTTGGAATTTATTTGAGAGGAGACTTTGGTAAGTTAGATTATGCTTTTTAGTTGAATTTGTCAATTGGGTAACTACTAGTTTATTGTTTTTTCAACAATAGCTAGCACGCGAACATGAATGCAATATAAGAGCAATCTGTTTAAACAGATTCATTTCTGCGGCACCAGATAAATTTTCTGTTGTAACAGTAGACTCATGTTGGATTCATGTTTATGGTTCTAGGTGCCAGCAATATGAATCGAATAGATGGGTATTCTTTTGCACCAGATTAGTAATCTGTTTCAACAGATAAATAATTTGTTTCATCAGATTACTAATCTATTTTGAAAATATAGCTCCTGTCACAGACCTAACAGATAACTCATATGTTCTTGCTATTGATACTGGAATCAAATTATTCCTTAATTGTAGACATGTCATTCGTTAAGAAATAGAAATAGACAACACGAAATTAAATAACAAATAAAAAGTCAAGTGCATCAAACATAAATTTTTATAAAACAAAAAAAAATATATAGATAAAAGAAAAAAAAACTTAATTATTATTATCATCATTATTATTTGTATGTCCAGTCGGCCAATCTTCAACCAGCAGCAGCAGCCCCCTCCTCAGCCTGCGGATCTCCCGCAGCATCCTTACTCTGACGGCGGTCAACTCCCAATGCAGGTCATGAACCTCCTTCTGCAGTTCCCGCATGGCGTCTCGTAAAATAGCGACATCTCACACAGGATCAACCATATCTAGAAAACATATAAGTTGAAAAAACACACGTAAAAATAAAAGAAAAGAAAAGAAAGAATTCGAATGTAATATAATATACAACGAATATTTACACAAAAATCAAGAAAAAAACTTACGAGAGACAGAAAAAAGCTATCAAGTCCTTGAAGAGAAAGTAGTTGAAGGTGTAACAAGAGCAAGGAATAAATAGTATGTAGTAGAACGAACGACTGAGTAAGGAGGGACCTATTTATAGAGGATTGAACTTGAATGAGTTAGGCAAAAAATCGCAACTGTTCACCTCCATTTATTAATGACATTCTTGATTACTGTAAAAAGTTATGACTTAATTAAATTAAGCAATATTGTGATAAGTCATGACTTTTTAATTTTATTATTATTAATAATTAGTTCTTTCCAAGAACCGTTTTTACCCTGAGTTGGACAACAGATTATATATCTGTTTGCATCAGATAACTCATCTGTGATAATAGATATATAATCCGTTGCAACAAATAGATAACCTGTTGCATCAGACAATATATCTGTTGCAACATATAATCAATATATCTTTTTTTAAAAAAATTATTTTCATGATATCCAAATTTTCTAACTTTTTAATTATATAAATTTATAAAGTAGATTTAAAGATGCAGCTGTTCACCTCAATTTATTAATGACATTCTTGATTATTGTAAAAAGTTATGACTTAATTTAATTAAGTCATAACTTTTTACAATAAT
>NW_025852658.1:0-1051 GCF_002878395.1 Capsicum annuum | reverse complement strand
ATATATCTTTTTTTAAAAAAATTATTTTCATGATATCCAAATTTTCTAACTTTTTAATTATATAAATTTATAAAGTAGATTTAAAGATGCAGCTGTTCACCTCAATTTATTAATGACATTCTTGATTATTGTAAAAAGTTATGACTTAATTAAATTAAGCAATATTGTGATAAGTCATGACTTTTCAGCTTTATTATTATTAAAATAATTAGTTCTTTTCAGGAACCGTTTTTACACTGAGTTGGACAACAGATTATATATTTGTTTGCATCAGATAACTCATCTGTGACAACAGATATATATTCTGTTGCAACAAATAGATAACCTGTTGCATCAGATAATATATCTGATGCAACCTATAATATATATTTTCTTAAAAAAAATAAATTATCTTCATGGCATCCAAATTTTCTGACTTTTTAATTATATAAATTAATAAAGCAGATTTAAAGGCACAACTGTTCACCTCCATTTATTAATGACATTCTTGATTACTGTAAAAAGTTAGGACTTAATTAAATTAAGCAATATTGTGATAAGTCATGACTTTTCAGCTTTATTATTATTAAAATAATTGGTTCTTTCCAAGAATCATTTTTTTTACACTTAGTTGGATAACAGATTATATATCTGTTGCATTAGATAAATCATCTGTTACAACAGATATATCATCCGTTGCAATAAATAGATAACCTGTTGCATCAGATAATATATCTGTTACAATATATGATATATATATTTTTTTAAAAAATTATCTTCATGACATCCAAATTTTCTAACTTTTTAATTATATAACTTAATATAGAAGATTTAAAAATAAGAATATTTCTGGTGAGTTTTTTACGGTTTAAATTGTGTTTATCATTTATTTCATTATTTTTTTTTTGTGAAAAAAATGACTTAATTAAATCAAACGGGTGAATTTTTTATTATTGTGACAAGTCATGACTTTTCAGCTTATTAAATTTAAATAACCTTTTTCTCAATTTAAAAATCGAATACATCTGGTTTTCAATAACCGTTTCTTTAATAACCATTTTTATTAATTGAG